>NW_024745542.1:0-20320 GCF_018991925.1 Homarus americanus | reverse complement strand
GGAGGAGAGGGGCTGCATTATGCTGTCATGCTGGGGAGGAGGGAGAGGGAAACTGCATTATGCTGTCATGCTGGGGGAGGGAGAGGGCTGCGTGTCTTCAACCATGCTGGGGAGGGAGGGAGAGGGAGCTGCATTATGCTGTCATGCTGGGGAGGGAGGGAGAGGGAGCTGCATTATGCTGTCATGCTGGGGAGGGATGGAGAGGGAGCTGCATTATGTTGTCATGCTGGGTAGGGAGTGAGAGGGAGCTGCATTATCCTGTCATGCTGGGGAGAGAGGGAGAGGGAGTTGCATTATGTTGTCATGCTGGGGAGGGAGGTAGAGGGAGCTGCATTATGCTGTCATGTCGGGGAGGGAGGGAGAGGAGGTCGCATTATGCTGCATGCTGCATTAATATGATGCAGCATAACTTCAGCAGTCTCACTACAGCTTTGTATGTTTACTGTATGTTTACAGTCGAATGAAAACCTGAGAGACTACTCAATATAAGTCCTTTCATTATCATTGTCACGGACACGGACACAAGAATTCAATGGATCTAAGTAACGAAAATAAGGAATAATTTAAGTTGTTGTCAAAGACTTTCATATGATTATTGTTTATAACTGAAGGTGTTGGAACTATTTTATCACAACAAAGAAATATAATGCAGTAAAACATGGACAGTGACGAAGTATAATAAAGAACAAAGACAAACTGTGACATAGAGAACATCCAAGATACAGGAAGACAAACAATAGTAAAATGACAAGGACAGTCATGAGGACACTGAAGGTGAAACTAACAAAAGATACCTGGAGGAGTTGTTATAAATATTGATTTATGTTTTAACTTTTTGTACTTTTTTGAAGATTTTGTTTTCTCCATAATACAAAAATATCGGTTAATATTCGTTTTTATTCCAATAGGTATTTGGCATTTTTTACCATTATCACTAGGATTATTTTCAGGTTAGGTCAGGTGAGGTCAGGTCAGGTCAGTTAAAAGATACCAAAATACAAAAAAAAAATATCTACCAATTGGGGAAATTGGGATGAAAAATTTTTTTACCAAATTTTCTCCAAGAGGTGTAAGATGATCTTGCAGCTTCATAAAAATTCACTAAACAACAATAATTGTCCAAGAGTTAGTAAGGCATCACCTGGTCATGTTAAGCCCACCTGGTGAAGATAAACATGTTGGTAATGTTTGTATCGTGACTGAACCACCTCACACAGCAGCCAAGGAGACCCTGAGGCTTTAGGCCACTGACTTAAGTGCTTACATTACACAACATAACGCTCTGTAATGGCCGATGATGCTGTTCTGGTTGTCTAATTGTAGTTTCCAACACGGTAATTACAGCAGGTATCTTTTTATTATCCTGCCATTAAAATAATTAAGTGAATTTATAGACTTACTGTACGTAACATCATGAAAGTATAAACCGGTGAAGTAAAATTAAATAATTATCTTATAAAACAACTAATCTATTTAATTTTCCTTTGAGAGTTAAAGGGATAAAATGCACACTAACTGGAGTCTAACTAACCTGGTGTGACTCCTCTCCGCCCCACCCAACACATAATCATCCACTCCAGGTAACCTTACACCGCCTAATGGAGCCAAACCTAATAGAATCACACCTAACTTATCCAAATAAACTTTTCAGTGGGTAACCTTGACTCTACCACACCTTGGCTGTAGACGCTAGTGTAAGTCTGGCTGGAGGGACCGTAGTCATTATAAGGGAAGCTTTTTAATAATAGCCATTACCTGCCTCTCGTTAACACTAATGAAATGTTCCTAAAATTAAACGACCGACAATTAAATCCAAATCCTTTTGAATATTTACATAATTTACTGCAGTGTTTCATTATGTTAGTGTGGGGGGCGTTTGTTGTGGCCAGGACTCCTCTTCAGATAATATAAATACAGATAATGTTGTTTTAATAAGTAATCTCTTAATGAAAATGTAGAGAAAATTGGTCAACAAATCTTAATAGTTATCCTGATTTCTTAAAGAACAATAGAGGAATAAGAAGAGGAGGAGGAGGGAAAGAAAAGAAAGCATAAAGAAAAAATATAACAGAGAGGAACAACAGAGAAAAAATGAAGAGTAAGATGAAAGAAACTTAGACTGATCAAAAAGACGGATAATAATCTGATTAAAACTAATCACTATATTAGATCAGATCAGATCAGGTCAAGGTTAGGTTAGTTTTGGTTAGATAAGGTCAGGTCAGGCGAGATTAGGCTAGGCTAGACTTGTTTTACACTAGGTTAGGTCAGGTTAGGCTAGGCTAGGCTACACTTGTTTTACACTAGGTTAGGTTAGGTCAGGTTAGGCTAGGCCAAGGTGGGTGGAGCTTTGCTGACGTCAGCAGGTAGACTCCCTCGCCTACCTCTCACCCCTTATAAACAGAACATTTTATGGTTCTATATACTATACTTTGTTATCTCAGTATCTCACATAGAAAATAATACTAATAGAGAGTTTAATCTTGCATATAACTTTAGCTAAGGACACCAGTCAGTGTGGTGGGTGATACACAGAAGGAAAGGTTAAAAGAAAAACAATGTATTTCAGTTATAGTCATGTATTTAAATAACTGCAGCTTAAGATAGGGTAATTATAACTATATATACAGTTGCCTACAGGAATTCCTTTCCTCCCTGTTGTGTCCATTATGTTAATAATGTAGACATAATGTGACAGTAGTTATGACGTCATATGATGTGTTACAGCCACTGACGCCAGATTATGGGGGGAGGGGGGGTAGTTAGAGCAGGTGATCACAGGTGCTGCCTTTGCCTCCAGGTGTGAGTGATGTGACAGGAATTATGACCTCACAAGACAAGTGTTACCTTCATTGACACTTGTTTCATCAAAAGATAAAACACGTAGACGTTTACAGTCACCCATAGACTCACATTTATGATACAACAGTTGCAGAAGTGCATGCAACACACCTGGTTCCACATTGAGCTTAGAATCCAACGATGCAGTGTACTGATAGATGGGAAACGAAATTGACTTTTATCAGGCAAGTAGTGATAAGCTTTCGGGCTTAAGCTGCGAAGGGTCAGTGTTCGACTGATATCCTCCTTAGACCAGTATATTACAGGGACACCAGTCAAGACAAAATTCACCTGAGAAGAGTAAAAAGTAACTCCTTAAAACATCTTTAGTAGCAGCAGTAGCCTTAGTAAAGCATTTTCTATCTGCTCATGCCAATAAATCCTCTCCTGCCATCCTCTTTTTCCCTCAATGAGAAGAACATCTCTCTCCCTCCTCACATCATCCAGTTGACGTTGTAGATCCTCAGTGATCAGAACTGGTCTTTCTTCCTCAGGTTCTTTCTCTTGCAGTACATCAGGTGCCCATGTAGAATCAATTTCTTGCACAGTCCTCTTTTGGCTTCTTCTCTCTGCACGTATGTCTATGATGACAGCCGCTGACTTGTCTGCAGCTATTAATGTTCCTATGGCTGATACGGCAGAGAGAGAGAGAGAGAGAGAGAGAATTGGAACTTTGTACAATTGCCTACAGGATATTCTTTCCTCCCTCTTGTGTTCATTATATTAATAATGTAACATGAGGTGAGAGGAGTGATGATGACCTCACATAACACGTGAGCGATATGGGTTGGGTGTAAACAGGGCTGGCTAGTATGGGCCAATAGACCCGCTGAAGTTTTCTTCATTCTTATGTTCTTAGAGAGAGGAGGAGAGGGAGTGGGGAGAAGGAGAAGGGGGAGTGTCCTGAAAACTTATTACCAGACTCTTATAGAATTTCCAATTCATTACACAACACTACCAGGGCACATATATTTATTTGCTTCTGACATTATTTACGGAATCTCTAATGTTAAATTTATGGTAAATGTTATGAAAAATAAATAAAATTCATATTCAATATTCATCAAACTAGTTTTACAATGGACTGCAGATTCTGTCAGCCTCTGGCAGCTGTTCAATGCCCACCGAGCATATCCGAGCATCAGCAGTATTAATGTTGTCTTTTCTCTTGAAGAGGTTAATCCACTGTATCTTAGTTCTTCATCTTTAGGACGTGTATGGAAGTGTATATTCCCTCTCGTTTGAACCAAGAATTACACCCAAACACAACACAATTAGCGGGCATTACGTGACTGAGGACAACAGTTTTCACAGTTGTGGCTGAAGCCAACTGAGGTGGCGTAAGCTGGGTCGCATTTTGGGTCAGGTCGAGCTCGTCCTCTTTTACAGATCTTGGGACCACCTAGGCGTAAAATTAAGTTGTAGAAGCTGTCGCCAACACAACATCCACACCCTCAGTTAACGAGTTGCATGACCCAGTGTTAAGGAATAGATTGAGAAGACCGGACAATACGCCAACTGCACTGGCTAACCATTATACCAGAACGTGATCCGCAAATCGATTAACATCCAGGTTCCTAATTACTGATAGGTTGAGAAGCAAATGGCAGAAAAAACTTGCATATAATTGACAGGTCGCCAAAATCATGTATACTAAGTCCAAAAGGTTTTTTTTTTTTCGTGCCGGTCAAGCCCCGACCAGAGGTTAGCTAGACCCCCGGACAACTCTTTCGGAGCTTGACCAGCACGTCGTATTGTTATTATCATCTCGACTTAATTATATGTTACAAAGTCACTTGTGAGTTTTTCAATGTTATGTTTTATTATATTTACTTATTCTAAACTAAATGTTAACAAATAAATGACTTAAATAATACGAAAACAAACAAATAAAAGCGGAACTCCACCTAATATATACTGTATGTTACACTCAATAGGGATAATTGGCCATTAGTGATAACTTCTATGTATTTCTCTTTTCTGGAAACTTTCACTGGCCATAAACGATCCTGTAGATCATAAATATACATATAAATAAATACCTTCATGCATAATGTAACCTGACCAGACCTAACCTAACTTAACCTAATCTAGCCTAACCTAACCTAACGTAACCTAACGTAATCTAGCCTTCTTCTCCTTCCCTGCATTATTTCATCATCAACCCAATTAAAATTCGAACGCCTTAACCTTACACACCGTGGCCCTGGGTTGTGGGTGGAGAGGGGGGTTGGGGGAGGGCGGGGGGAGACTCGCCTAAATCACCCAGCACACCCAGCAGGCGCTTTGTAACACCCAACAAGTGACCTTTGGGTGGGGGCAGTTTTCTCGCCAGATCTAGACCAGTGGGCAGTGATACCCCGCAAAGGTCACCGAGGCAGGAGTGACGTTTGGGGAGTTTTTGTATTATAAATAGTGCTTCTACGCCCTTAACTCATGAGACATAAAGGCAAGCATGAACTTAGCATGCTTCCCTGTTGGGTGATGTAAACGCTTCTGCGCTTCACCTTACACAAGGATGTAGGGGGGTGCCCAATAAAAAACAAATAGTGTTGGTGGAGGTGGTGGTGGAGGTGGTAGGTTAGTGAAGTCCTTGGTGGTGGTGGTTTACTGAAGAGGATCTGTTTGCATGTATATTTGTTTGTTTTATTGTTTGTATGTATGTTTGTTTGTTTTATTATTTGTATGTATGTATGTTTGTTTGTTTTATTGTTTGTCTGTTTGTTTTATTGTTTGTTTGTTTTATTGTTTGTTTGTTTGTTTTTTTATTTGATTGTTTGTTTGTTTGTTTTATTGTTTGTTTGTTTGTTTTATTCTTCGTTTGTTTGTTTTATCATTTGATTGTTTGTTTGTTTGTTTTATTGTTTGTATGTATGTTTGTTTGTTTTATTATTTGTATGTATGTATGTTTGTTTGTTTTATTGTTTGTTTGTTTGCTTTATTGTTTGTTTGTTTATTTGTTTGTTTTCTTGTTTGTTTTATTGTTCGTTTGTTTGTTTGATTGTTTGATTGTTTTTATTATTGTTTGTTTGTTTGTTTTTTGGAATTATGATTTTTGTGGTGTCATTTTGTGTTTGTGTTGTGTTGTTGCTTGTTTGTTTGTGATGTGTTGTTAGTTAGTGGTTGGTGAGAGAGAATCAACACAATTTCCATACCATATATTTATCAACAACTTTGTCATAACGTAACAGTGAGCCAGGGACTCTCTCTCTCTCTCTCTCTCTCTCTCTCTCTCTCTCTCTCTCTCTCTCTCTCTCTCTCTCTCTCATGATAAAAAACTGATCGACTTGTACCTGTGGTTCTTGTTTGTGTTTTAATTGTTAATTTAATACAACTTTTTATCTTATTTCTAATTTCTACTGTTGTTCCACCCACATGTTGTATTGTAAATAATAATAATAATAATAATAATAATAATAATAATAATAATAATAATAATAATAATAATAATAATAATAATAATAATAATAATAATAATACGGTAATAATGATAATAATAATTATAATAATAATAGGGACGATAATTATTAAAACATGGAGGCAGGAGGAGGAAGAGGGAAGGAATGATGATAGTTGAGAAGGTGACAATAGTAGTGATAATGCTGGTTGTGGTAGTGTTGGTAACAATAATGGTTGCCCTTCGTGTACGAGGATGGCCGGCCCTAGGGCCACCTAGGCGTGAATTTGTTTAAGGTGTTAGAATCTGTCGCCAACACCACAACCGCACCCTAAGTTAACGAGTTGTATGACCCAGTTTCAAGGAATAGTCGGACAACTCGGCAACTGCACTGGCTGACCATTATTCCAGAATAAGATCCGCAAATCGATTTACATCTAGGTTCCCATTTACTGGTAAATAGAAAGCCAAATGTCGTAAAAAAAAATGCTCATAGTTTCATTCCGTCCGGGAATCGAACAGGGGTCCACTCGCTTGCAAGGCGAGTATGCTGACTATTACACCACAGGTTGCCAAAATCACGTTTAGTAAAAAAAATTTTATTTATTTTTTCGTGCTGGTCAAGCCCCGACCAGAGGTTAGCTAGACCCCCGGACAACTCTTTCGGAGCTTGACCAGCACGTGGTATTGGTAATATTATCTCGACTTGATTATATGTTACAAATTTACTTGTGAGTTTTTCAGTGTTTTGTTTTGTATAATATTTACTTATTCTAAGCTAAATGTTAACAAATAAATGACTTAAATAATACGAAAACAAACAAATAAAAGCGGAACTCCACCTAATATATACTGTATGTTACACTAAATAGGGATAATTGACCATTAGTGATAACTTCTATGTATTTATCTTTTCTAGAAGCCTTTGACTGGCCATAAACGATCCTGTAGATCATAAATATACATATAAATGAATACCTTCATGCATAATGTAACCTGACCAGACCTAACCTAACTTAACCTAATCTAGCCTAACCTAACCTAACGTAACCTAACGTAATCTAGCCTTCTTCATGTTCTTGATCTTGTTCTTCTTGTTCTTGTTCTCCTCCTCCTCCTCCTCCTCCTCTGCATTATATCATCATCAACTAAATTAAAATTCAAACGCCTTAACCTTACACACTGTGACCCTGGGTTGGAGAGGAGGGATGGGGGAGGGCGGGGGAAGACTCACCTAAATCACCCAGCAGGCGCTTTGTGACACCCAACAAGTGACCTTTGGGTGGGGGCAGTTTTCTCGCCAGATCTAGACCAGTGGGCAGTGTTAACCCCCAAAGGTCACCGAGGCAGGAGTGACCTTTGGGAAGTTTTGGGATTATAAATAGTGTTGTAGGAGGTGGAGGTGGAGGTGGTAGGTTAGTGAAGTCCTTGGTGGTGGTGGTTTGTTGAAGAGGGTCTGTTTTTGTTATTGTTTTTATGTTTGTTTGATTGTTTTTATGTATGTTTTTTTTATTGTTTGTTTGTATGTTTTATTGTTTGTTTGTTTTGTTTTATTCTTCGTTTGTTCGTTTTATTGTTTGTTGGTATGTTTGTTTGTTTTATTGTTTGTTTGTATGTTTGTTTGTTTTATTGTTTGTTGGTATGTTTGTTTGTTTTATTGTTTGTTTTTTACAATGATGTTTTTTGTGGTGTTATTATTGTTTGTGTTGTGTTGTTGCTTGCTTGTTTGTTTGTGATGTGTTGTTTGTTTGTGGTTGGTGTGTGTGTGTGAGAGAGAGAGAGACACAGAGAGAGAGAGAGAGAGAGAGAGAGAGAGAGAGAGTATCAACACAATTTCCATACCATATATTTACCAACAACTTTGTCATAACGTAACAGTGAGCCAGGGACTCTCTCTCTCTCTCTCTCTCTCTCTCTCATGATAAAAAACTGATCGACTTGTACCTGTGGTTCTTGTTTGTGTTTTAATTGTTATTTTAATACAACTTTTTATCTTATTTCTAATTTCTACTGTTGTTCCAGCCACATGTTGTATTGTTAATAATAATAATAATAATAATAATAATAATAATAATAATAATACGGTATTTATAATAATAAAAATAATGTTGATAATAATAATAATTGAGACGATAATTATTAAAATATGGAGGCAGGAGGAGGAAGAGGGAAGGAATGATGATAGTTGAGAAGATGACAATAGTAGTGATAATGCTGGTTGTGGTAGTGATGGTAATATTATACACGTAACAATAATGGTTGCCCTTCGTGTACGAGGATGGCCGGCTCTAGAGCAACGTAGGCGTGAATTTGTTTAAGGTGTTAGAATCTGTCGCCAACACCACAACCACACCCTAAGTTAACGAGTTGTATGACCCAGTTTCAATGAATAGTTCGAGAAGACCGGACAACTCGGCAACTGCACTGGCTAACCATTATTCCAGAATAAGATCCGCAAATCGATTAACATCCAGGTTACCATTTACTGGTAAATAGAAAGCCAAATGACGTAAAAAAAAAATGCTCATAGTTTCACTCCGTCCGGGAATCGAACAGGGGTCCACTCGCTTGCAAGGCGAGTATGCTGATTATTACACCACAGGTTGCCAAAATCACGTTTAGTAAAAAAAAAAATTTTTTTTTTTTCGTGCTGGTCAAGCCCCGACCAGAGGTTTGCTAGACCCCCGGACAACTCTTTCGGAGCTTGACCAGCACGTGGTATTGGTAATATTATCTCGACTTGATTATATGTTACAAATTCACTTGTGAGTTTTTCAATGTTTTGTTTTGTGTAATATTTACTTATTCTAAGCTAAATGTTAACAAATAAATGACTTAAATAATACGAAAACAAACAAATAAAAGCGGAACTCCACCTAATATATACTGTATGTTACACTAAATAGGGATAATTGGCCATTAGTGATAACTTCTATGTATTTATCTTTTCTAGAAGCCTTTGACTGGCCATAAACGATCCTGTAGATCATAAATATACATATAAATGAATACCTTCATGCATAATGTAACCCGACCAGACCTAACCTAACTTAACCTAATCTAGCCTAACCTAACCTAACGTAACCTAACGTAATCAAGCCTTCTTCTTCTTCTTCTTCTTCTTCTTCTTCTTCTTCTTCTTCTTCTTCTTCTTCTTCTTCTTCTTCTTCTTCTTCTTCTTCTTCTTCTTCTTCTCCTCCTCCTCCTCCTCCTCCTCCTCCTCCTCCTCCTCCTCTGCATTATACCATCATCAACTAAATTAAAATTCAAACGCCTTAACCTTACACACTGTGACCCTGGGTTGGAGAGGGGGGATGGGGGAGGGCGGGGGAAGACTCACCTAAATCACCCAGCAGGCGCTTTGTGACACCCAACAAGTGACCTTTGGGTGGGGGCAGTTTTCTCGCCAGATCTAGACCAGTGGGCAGTGTTAACCCCCAAAGGTCACCGAGGCAGGAGTGACCTTTGGGAAGTTTCGGGATTATAAATAGAGTTGTAGGAGGTGGAGGTGGTAGGTTAGTGAAGTCCTTCGTGGTGGTGGTTTGTTGAAGAGGGTCTGTTTTTTTATTGTTTTTATGTTTGTTTGCTTGTTTTTATGTACGTTTGTTTGTTTGTTTGTTTTTTGTTTTATTGTTTGTTGGTATGTTTGTTTATTTTATTGTTTTTGTTTGTTTTATTGTTTTTGTTTGTTTTATTTTTTGTTTTTAGAATGATGTTTTTTGTGGAGTCATTATTGTTTGTGTTGTGTTGTTGCTTGCTTGCTTGTTTGTTTGTGATTTGTTGTTTGTTTGTGGTTGGTGTGTGTGTGAGAGAGAGAGAGAGAGAGAGAGAGTATCAACACAATTTCCATACCATATATTTACCAACAACTTTGTCATAACGTAACAGTGAGCCAGGGACTCTCTCTCTCTCTCTCTCTCTCTCTCTCTCATGATAAAAAACTGATCGACTTGTACCTGTGGTTCTTGTTTGTGTTTTAATTTTTTATTTAATACGACTTTTTATCTTATTTCTAATTTCTATTGTTGTTCCAGCCACATGTTGTATTGTTAATAATAATAATAATAATAATAATAAAAATAATAATAATAATAAAAATAATGATGATAATAATAATAATTGAGACGATAATTATTAAATTATGGAGGCAGGAGGAGGAAGAGGGAAGGAATGATGATAGTTGAGAAGATGACAATGGTAGTGATAATGCTGGTTGTGGTAGTGATGGTAATATTATACACGTAACAATAATGGTTGCCCTTCGTGTACGAGGATGGCCGGCTCTAGAGCAACCTAGGCGTGAATTTGTTTAAGGTGTTAGAATCTGTCGCCAACACCACAACCACACCCTAAGTTAACGAGTTGTATGACCCAGTTTCAATGAATAGTCCGAGAAGACCGGACAACTCGGCAACTGCACTGGCTACCCATTATTCCAGAATAAGATCCGCAAATCGATTAACATCTAGGTTCCTGATTTACTGGTAAAATAGAAAGCCAAATGTCGTAAAAATGCTTCCAGGTTTCACTCTGTCTGGGAATCGAACAGTCTGATTACACCAAGCAGGTTGCCAAATCAGCTTTGCAGTAAAAAAATTTCAGTTGGTCAAGCCCGACCAGAGGACTTCGACAACTTTCGAGCTTGAATTTCAGCACGTGGTATTGGTAATATTATCTCGACTTGTTTATATGTTACAAATTCACTTGTGAGTTTTTCAATGTTTTGTTTTGTATAATATTTACTTATTCTAAGCTAACTTTTAACAAATAAATGACTTAAATAATACGAAAACAAACAAATAAAAGCGGAACTCCACCTAACATATACTGTATGTTACACTAAATAGGAATAATTGGCCATTAGTGATAACTTCTATGTATTTATCTTTTCTGGAAGCCTTTGACTGGCCATAAACGATCCTGTAGATCATAAGTATACATATAAATGAATACCTTCATGCATAATGTAATCTGACCAGACCTAACCTAACTTAACCTAATCTAGCCTAACCTAACCTAACGTAACCTAACGTAATCTAGCCTTCTTGTTCTCCTTCTCCTCCTCCTCCTCCTCCTCCTCCTCCTCCTCTGCATTATATCATCATCAACTAAATTAAATTTCAAACGCCTTAACCTTTTACACTGTGACCCTGGGTTGGAGAGGGAGGATGGGGGAGGGCGGGGGAAGACTCACCTAAATCACCCAGCAGGCGCTTTGTGACATCCAACAAGTGACCTTTGAGTGGGGGCAGTTTTCTCGCCAGATCTAGACCAGTGGGCAGTGTTAACCCCCAAAGGTCACCGAGGCAGGAGTGACCTTTGGGAAGTTTTGGGATTATAAATAGTGTTGTAGGAGGTGGTGGTGGAGGTGGTAGGTTAGTGAAGTCCTTGGTGGTGGTGGTTTGTTTAAGAGGGTCTGTTTTTGTTATTGTTTTTATGTTTGTTTGTTTTTATGTATGTTTGTTTGTTTTATTGTTTGTTTATATGTTTTATTGTTTGTTTGTTTTGTTTTATTCTTCGTTTGTTCGTTTTATTGTTTGTTTGTTTTGTTTTATTCTTCGTTTGTTTGTTTTATTGTTTGTTTGATTGTTTGTTTGCTTTATTGTTTTTGTTTGTTTTATTGTTTGTTTTTTAGAATGATGTTTTTTGTGGTGTCATTATTGTTTGTGTTGTGTTGATGCTTGCTTGTTTGTGTTGTGTTGATGCTTGCTTGTTTGTTTGTGATGTGTTGTTTGTTTCTGGTTGGTGTGAGAGAGAGAGAGAGAGAGAGAGAGAGAGAGAGTATCAACACAATTTCCATACCATATATTTACCAACAACTTTGTCATAACGTAACAGTGAGCCAGGGACTCTCTCTCTCTCTCTCTCTCTCTCTCATGATAAAAAACTGATCGACTTGTACCTGTGGTTCTTGTTTGTGTTTTAATTGTTAATTTAATACAACTTTTTATCTTATTTCTAATTTCTACTGTTGTTCCAGCCACATGTTGTATTGTTAATAATAATAATACGGTATTTATAATAATAAAAATAATGATGATAAGAATAATAATTGAGACGATAATTATTAAAATAGGAGGCAGGAGGAGGAAGAGGGACGGAATGATGATAGTTGAGAAGATGACAATGGTAGTGATAATGCTGGTTGTGGTAGTGATGGTAATATTACACACGTAACAATAATGGTTGCCCTTCGTGTACGAGGATGGCCGGCTCTAGAGCAACCTAGGCGTGAATTTGTTTAAGGTGTTAGAATCTGTCGCCAACACCACAACCACACCCTAAGTTAACGAGTTGTATAACCCAGTTTCAATGAATAGTCCGAGAAGACCGGACAACTCGGCAACTGCACTGGCTAACCATTATTCCAGAATAAGATCCGCAAATCGATTAACATCTAGGTTCCCATTTACTGGTAAATAGAAAGCCAAATGTCGTAAAAAAAATGCTCATAGTTTCACTCCGTCTGGGAATCGAACAGGGGTCCACTCGCTTGCAAGGCGAGTATGCTGACTATTACACCACAGGTTGCCAAAATCACGTTTAGTAAAAAATTTTTTTTTTTTTCGTGCTGGTCAAGCCCCGACCAGAGGTTAGCTAGACCCCCGGACAACTCTTTCGGAGCTTGACCAGCACGTGGTATTGGTAATATTATCTCGACTTGATTATATGTTACAAATTCACTTGTGAGTTTTTCAATGTTTTGTTTTGTATAATATTTACTTATTGTAAGCTAAATTTTAACAAATAAATGACATAAATAATACGAAAACAAACAAATAAAAGCGGAACTCCACCTAATATATACTGTATGTTACACTAAATAGGAATAATTGGCCATTAGTGATAACTTCTATGTATTTATCTATTTAGAAGCCTTTGACTGGCTATAAACGATCCTGTAGATCATAAGTATACATATAAATGAATACCTTCATGCATAATGTAATCTGACCAGACCTAACCTAACTTAACCTAATCTAGCCTAACCTAACCTAACCTAACCTAACGTAATCTAGCCTTCTTGTTCTTGTTCTTTTTCTTGTTCTTCTTATTCTTGTTCTCCTTCTCCTTCTCCTTCTCCTTCTTCTCCTCCTCCTCCTCCTCCTCCTCCTCCTCCTCCTCCTCCTCTGCATTATATCATCATCAACTAAATTAAATTTCAAACGCCTTAACCTTACACACTGTGACCCTGGGTTGGAGAGGGGGGATGGGGGAGGGCGGGGGAAGACTCACCTAAATCACCCAGCAGGCGCTTTGTGACATCCAACAAGTGACCTTTGGGTGGGGGCAGTTTTCTCGCCAGATCTAGACCAGTGGGCAGTGTTAACCCCCAAAGGTCACCGAGGCAGGAGTGACCTTTGGGAAGTTTTGGGATTATAAATAGTGTTGTAGGAGGTGGTGGTGGAGGTGGTAGGTTAGTGAAGTCCTTGGTGGTGGTGGTTTGTTGAAGAGGGTCTGATTTTTTATTGTTTTTATGTTTGTTTGATTGTTTTTATGTATGTTTGTTTGTTTTATTGTTTGTTTGTTTGTTTTTTGTTTTATTGTTTGTTTGTTTTATTGTTTTTGTTTGTTTTATTGTTTGTTTTTTAGAATGATGTTTTTTGTGGTGTCATTATTGTTTGTGATGTGTTGTTTGTTTGTGGTTGGTGTGTGTGTGTGAGAGAGAGTATCAACACAATTTCCATACCATATATTTACCAACAACTTTGTCATAACGTAACAGTGAGCCAGGGACTCTCTCTCTCTCTCTGTCTCTCTCTCTCTCTCTCTCTCTCTCTCTCTCATGATAAAAAACTGATCGACTTGTACCTGTGGTTCTTGTTTGTGTTTTAATTGTTAATTTAATACAACTTTTTATCTTATTTCTAATTTCTACTGTTGTTCCAGCTACATGTTGTATTGTTAATAATTATAATAATAATAATAATAATACGGTATTTATACTAATAAAAATAATGATGATACTAATACTAATTGAGACGATAATTATTAAAATATGGAGGCAGGAGGAGGAAGAGGGAAGGAATGATGATAGTTGAGAAGATGACAATGGTAGTGATAATGCTGGTTGTGGTAGTGATGGTAATATTATACACGTAACAATAATGGTTGCCCTTTGTGTACGAGGATGGCCGGCTCTAGAGCAACCTAGGCGTGAATTTGTTTAAGGTGTTAGAATCTGTCGCCAACACCACAACCACACCCTAAGTTAACGAGTTGTATGACCCAGTTTCAATGAATAGTCCGAGAAGACCGGACAACTCGGCAACTGCACTGGCTGACCATTATTCCAGAATAAGATCCGCAAATCGATTAACATCTAGGTTCCCATTTACTGGTAAATAGAAAGCCAAATGTCGTAAAAAAAATGCTCATAGTTTCACTCCGTCCGGGAATCGAACAGGTGTTCGATTACACCACAGGTTGCCAAAATCACGTTTAGTAAAAAAAAATTTTTTTTTTTTTTCGTGCTGGTCAAGCCCCGACCAGAGGTTAGCTAGACCCCCGGACAACTCTTTCGGAGCTTGACCAGCACGTGGTATTGGTAATATTATCTCGACTTGTTTATATGTTACAAATTCACTTGTGAGTTTTTCAATGTTTTGTTTTGTATAATATTTACTTATTCTAAGCTAACTTTTAACAATAAATGACTTAAATAATACGAAAACAAACAAATAAAAGCGGAACTCCACCTAACATATACTGTATGTTACACTAAATAGGAATAATTGGTTACACTAAATAGGAATAATTGGCCATTAGTGATAACTTCTATATATTTATCTATTTAGAAGCCTTTGACTGGCCATAAACGATCCTGTAGATCATACGTATACATATAAATGAATACCTTCATGCATAATGTAACCTGACCAGACCTAACCTAACTTAACCTAATCTAGCCTAACCTAACCTAACCTAACCTAACCTAAAGGTAATCTAGCCTTCTTCTTGTTCTTGTTCTTCTTGTTCTCCTTCTCCTCCTCCTCCTCCTCCTCCTCCTCCTCCTCCTCCTCTGCATTATATCATCATCAACTAAATTAAATTTCAAACGCCTTAACCTTACACACTGTGACCCTGGGTTGGAGAGGGAGGATGGGGGAGGGCGGGGGAAGACTCACCTAAATCACCCAGTAGGCGCTTTGTGACACCCAACAAGTGTCCTTTGAGTGGGGGCAGTTTTCTCGCCAGATCTAGACCAGTGGGCAGTGTTAACCCCCAAAGGTCACCGAGGCAGGAGTGACCTTTGGGAAGTTTTGGGATTATAAATAGTGTTGTAGGAGGTGGTGGTGGAGGTGGTAGGTTAGTGAAGTCCTTGGTGGTGGTGGTTTGTTGAAGAGTGTCTGTTTTTTTTATTGTTTTTATGTTTGTTTGATTGTTTTTATGTATGTTTGTTTGTTTTATTGTTTGTTTTATGTTTTATTGTTTGTTTTGTTTTATTCTTCGTTTGACCGTTTTATTGTTTATTTGATTGTTTGTTTGTTTTATTGTTTGTTGGTATGTTGTTTGTTTTATTGTTTTTGTTTGTTTTATTGTTTGTTTTTTAGAATGATGTTTTTTGTGGCGTCATTATTGTTTGTGTTGTGTTGTTGCTTGCTTGTTTGTTTGTGATGTGTTGTTTGTTTGTGGTTGGTGTGTGTGTGAGAGACAGAGTATCAACACAATTTCCATACCATATATTTACCAACAACTTTGTCATAACGTAACAGTGAGCCAGGGTCTCTCTCTCTCTCTCTCTCTCTCTCTCTCTCTCTCTCTCTCTCTCTCTCATGATAAATAACTGATCGACTTGTACCTGTGGTTCTTGTTTGTGTTTTAATTGTTAATTTAATACAACTTTTTATCTTATTTCTAATTTCTACTGTTGTTCCAGCCACATGTTGTATTGTTAATAATAATAATACGGTATTTATAATAATAAAAATAATGATGATAATAATAATAATTGAGACGATAATTATTAAAATAGGAGGCAGGAGGAGGAAGAGGGAAGGAATGATGATAGTTGAGAAGATGACAATGGTAGTGATAATGCTGGTTGTGGTAGTGATGGTAATATTATACACGTAACAATAATGGTTGCTCTTCGTGTACGAGGATGGCCGGCTCAAGAGCAACCTAGGCGTGAATTTGTTTAAGGTGTTAGAATCTGTCGCCAACACCACAACCACACCCTAAGTTAACGAGTTGTATGACCCAGTTTCAATGAATAGTCCGAGAAGACCGGACAACTCGGCAACTGCACTGGCTAACCATTATTCCAGAATAAGATCCGCAAATCGATTAACATCTAGGTTCCCATTTACTGGTAAATAGAAAGCCAAATGTCGTAAAAAAAAAAAATGCTCATAGTTTCACTCCGTCCGGGAATCGAACAGGGGTTCGATTACGCCACAGGTTGCCAAAATCACGTGTAGTAAAAAAATTTTTTTTTTTTTTTTCGTGCTGGTCAAGCCCCGACCAGAGGTTAGCTAGACCCCCGGACAACTCTTTCGGAGCTTGACCAGCACGTGGTATTGGTATTATTATCTCGACTTGTTTATATGTTACAAATTCACGTGTGAGTTTTTCAATGTTTTGTTTTGTATAATATTTACTAATTCTAAGCTAACTTTTAACAAATAAATGACTTAAATAATACGAAAACAAACAAATAAAAGCGGAACTCCACCTAATATATACTGTGTTACACTAAATAGGGATAATTGGCCATTAGTGATAACTTCTATGTATTTATCTTTTCTAGAAGCCTTTGACTGGCCATAAACGATCCTGTAGATCATAAGTATACATATAAATGAATACCTTCATGCATAATGTAACCTGACCAGACCTAACCTAACTTAACCTAATCTAGCCTAACCTAACCTAACGTAACCTAACGTAATCTAGCCTTCTTGTTCTTGTTCTTGTTCTTCTTGTTCTTGTTGTCGTCGTCGTCGTCGTCGTCGTCGTCGTCGTCGTCGTTGTTGTTGTTGTTGTACCACCATCATCAACTTAATTAAAATTCAAACGCCTTAACCTTACACACTGTGACCCTGGGTTGGAGAGGGGGGAGGGCTGGGGAAGACTCACCTAAATCACCCAGCAGGCGCTTTGTGACACCCAACAAGTGACCTTTGGGTGGGGGCAGTTTTCTCGCCAGATCTAGACCAGTGGGCAGTGTTAACCCCGAAAGGTCACCGAGGCAGGAGTGACCTTTGGGAAGTTTTGGGATTATAAATAGCGTTGTAGGAGGTGGAGGTGGTAGGTTAGTGAAGTCCTTGGTGGTGGTGGTTTGTTGAAGAGGGTCTGTTTTTTTTTATTGTTTTTATGTTTGTTTGATTGTTTTTATGTATGTTTGTTTGTTTTATTGTTTGTTTGTATGTTTTATTGTTTGTTTGTTTTGTTTTATTCTTCGTTTGACCGTTTTATTGTTTGTTTGATTGTTTGTTTGATTGTTTGTTTGTTTTATTGTTTGTTGGTATGTTTGTTTGTTTTATTGTTTTTGTTTGTTTTATTGTTTGTTTTTAGAATGATGTTTTTGTGGTGTCATTATTGTTTGTGTTGTGTTGTTGCTTGCTTGTTTGTTTGTGATGTGTTGTTTGTTTGTGGTTGGTGTGTGTGTGAGAGAGAGAGTATCAACACAATTTCCATACCATATATTTACCAACAACTTTGTCATAACGTAACAGTGAGCCAGGGACTCTCTCTCTCTCTCATGATAAAAAACTGATCGACTTGTACCTGTGGTTCTTGTTTGTGTTTTAATTGTTAATTTAATACAACTTTTTATCTTATTTCTAATTTCTACTGTTGTTCCAGCCACATGTTGTATTGTTAATAATAATAATAATAATAATAATAATAATACGGTATTTATAATAATAAAAATAATGATGATAATAATAATAATTGAGACGATAATTATTAAAATATGGAGGCAGGAGGAGGAAGAGGGAAGGAATGATGATAGTTGAGAAGATGACAATGGTAGTGATAATGCTGGTTGTGGTAGTGATGGTAATATTACACACGTGACAATAATGGTTGCCCTTCGTGTACGAGGATGGCCGGCTCTAGAGCAACCTAGGTGTGAATTTGTTTAAGGTGTTAGAATCTGTCGCCAACACCACAACCACACCCTAAGTTAACGAGTTGTATGACCCAGTTTCAATGAATAGTCCGAGAAGACCGGACAACTCGGCAACTGCACTGGCTAACCATTATTCCAGAATAAGATCCGCAAATCGATTAACATCTAGGTTCCCATTTACTGGTAAATAGAAAGCCAAATGTCGTAAAAAAAAATGCTCATAGTTTCACTCCGTCTGGGAATCGAACAGGGGTCCACTCGCTTGCAAGGCGAGTATGCTGACTATTACACCACAGGTTGCCAAAATCACGTTTAGTAAAATTTTTTTTTTTTTTTCGTGCTGGTCAAGCCTCGACCAGAGGTTAGCTAGACCCCCGGACAACTCTTTCGGAGCTTGACCAGCACGTGGTATTGGTAATATTATCTCGACTTGATTATATGTTACAAATTCACTTGTGAGTTTTTCAATGTTTTGTTTTGTATATTATTTACTTATTCTAAGCTAAATGTTAACAAATAAATGACTTAAATAATACGAAAACAAACAAATAAAAGCGGAACTCCACCTAATATATACTGTATGTTACACTAAATAGGGATAATTGGCCATTAGTGATAACTTCTATGTATTTATCTTTTCTAGAAGCCTTTGACTGGCCATAAACGATCCTGTAGATCATAAATATACATATAAATGAATACCTTCATGCATAATGCAACCTGACCAGACATAACCTAACTTAACCTAATCTAGCCTAACCTAACCTAGCGTAACCTAACGTAATCTAGCCTAACCTAACCTAGCTTAACCTAACGTAATCTAGCCTTGTTCTTGTTCTTGTCCTCCTCCTCCTCCTCCTCCTCCTCCTCATCCTCCTCCTCTGCATTATATCATCATCAACTAAATTAAAATTCAAACGCCTCGAACCTCATCTTCAGCTTCCCGTTCTTCGTTTTCTTCCTTTTCTGTTTCTGTCCATTTCCTTTCATCATCATCGTCTCCCTCCGCATCCTCCACAGGTCGTGGACTCTTATTTTCACCCTGATTTCAGAGATAGTGGGGACAGTGGTCTTCCTATACACATCCAGTACCTTCTCAGTCACCTTGTTGGTGGCATCCATATAATCAAAAGCATTTGTTCTTCTCCTTAACCTCTCGTTTTCTGCTTCATAAGCCAGGGCACTTCCAACTTCCTTGTTCAGAGGCAACTTGTTAGATGGCAGAGGCATCCGAACCCCGAACACCTTATCGTTACCCTGGCGCAGCTGAGTGTTGCTAATCTTAGGACGACCCATCTTGGTGGCGGCCCTTTGAACTAACTGCAAAACAACACAGAAAAAACAACTTTCAACACTTCAATATCACCACCTATTGAACAATATTTTATTCAAAAGTACGGACTGAGATTTTGTCCTTAACTGTCCAAGTCAAGCTACTTGGGCTGAATTCGTTGATCAGTCCTGGGACGAATATTACCAACGGCGTGAATAGATTCCGTGGAATAAATTCAGGGCATTCCCGTCCAGAGAGCCTCAACAAACTCTGTAAATATTGCCATTGGCCTGCCATTGGCACATATACGGAGTTTGGTAATGTTCCATGAGCGGGAATGTCCTGAATTCATTCCACGGAATCTATCCACGCCGTTGGTAATATTGGGCCCTGGTTTTCGAAATATACGTATGTGGTGACTTGCAGCAAAAATATCGGCATAATTTGTAGCGCATTGAGTTGTAAAACAATAGCATATTATGAACCAGTGTGCACAGTAGTCGAATAATCCAATTCAATAACTTGATTTTAACAGGTTGTGCCACATTGCCAGTCCCTTTATTATTTACAGTTTTTTCGCGTTTTCATGCCAAACCCAAAAGTATCCACAAACCTTCTAATGCAATGATGTAAAAAACTCAAACATATTCGGAATTAGCGTAGCCGATAGACAAATAATCCAACCCAAGCAATTAGATTTTGAAAACTTTTGCAAAACTGTCACTCC
>NW_024745541.1:0-21755 GCF_018991925.1 Homarus americanus | reverse complement strand
CTAGAAGTCACGCATTGCTGGAGTGTTTGCGGTGTACCTGGGAGTGTCAGAGGAGAACCAGAGAGTGTAAGAGGTGTACCTGGGAGGTTGTGTGGTGCACCAGGAGTGTCAGATGGTACCTGAGAGTGTCAGAGGTGTACCTGTGAGTGTCAGGTGGCCTGGGAGTCAGGTGTACCTGTGAGTGTCATGTATACATGGAGTGACATGGTGTACCTGGGAGGCCAGCGGTACCTGGGAGGTTGAGTGCATACCTGGGAGTATTTGAGGTACCTGGACAGCAGAGTTGTACCTGAGTGTTTGGGCAAAGTTTGGGAGTAGAGAGGTGTACCTGGGAGTGTCAGAGGTGTACCTGGGAGTGCCAGAGGTGCCTGGGAGGCTGAGGCACCTGGGAGGCCAGGTGTAACTGGGAGGCCGGAGGTAACTGGGAGTGTCGGAGAGTAACTGGATGTCTGAGGCAGCACCTGGGGTGCCAGAGGTGTACCTGGGAGTGTCAGAGGTGTACCTGGGAGCACAGAGGTGCAACTGGGAGTGTCTGAGGTGCACCTGGGAGTGTCTGAGGTGTACCTGGGAGTGTCTGGAGGTGCACCTGAGAGTGTCAGAGTGTACCTGGGAGCACAGAGGCACCTGGAGCACAGAGGTGCATGGAGCAAGTTTGGGGTGGTGTACCTGGGAGCGTTGTAACCAGGAGTGTCAGGAGTACCTGGGAGTGTCAGAGGTACCTGGGAGTGTCAGAGGTGTACCTGGGAGCGCTGGGAGGTGTACCTGTGAGTGTCAGAGGTGCCTGGAAAGCCACAGGCCTGGGAGGTCAGAGGTACCTGGAAGCGTCAGGAGGAGTACCTGGAAGTGTCAGAGGTGTACCTGGGAGTGTCTAGGTGGGTATCTGGGAGTGTCAGAGGTACCTGGAATGCTGTGTACTGGGAGCATGGGTGGTACCTGGGAGGTGTCTGGGAGGCCTGAGTGTCTGATGTGCACCTGGGAGTGTCTGAGGTGTACATGGAGTGTCAGGATGTACCTGGCAGTGTCAGGCGGTGCACCTGGAGGTCAGGGGTACACCAGCACGGGAGGTGTACCTGGGAGTAGCCAGAGGCACCTGGGAGGCCTGAGGCACCTGGGAGTGTCTGAGGTACCTGGGAGTGTCTGAGGTGTACCTGAGGGAGTGTAGCACTGGCCGAGGCCAGAGATGTACCTGGAGTGCCAGAGGTGCACATGGAGTGTCAGTGGTGTACCTGGGAGGTTAAGGTGGTGTACCTGGGAAACTGAGGTACTGGGAAGAGGTATATGGAGGTTGGGGTGTACCAGGGAGTGTCAGAGGAACACTTGGGAGGCCGAGGTGTACCTGGGAGTGTCAGGGGTACCTGGGAGTGCTGAGATGCACTGAGCAAATGGGAGGTGTACCTGGGAGGCCAGAGGAGAACCAGAGAGTGTAAGAGGTACCTGGGAGTGCTGGGGGAAATTAGGGAGGTCAGATGTGTGCCTGGGAGTGTAAGGAGGTACCTGGGACTGAGGTACCTAGAGTGTCTGAGGTGCACCTGGTAGTGTCAGAGTTGTACCTGGAAGGTCAGAGGTGACCTGGGATTGCCGAGGTGCACCTGGCAGTGTCAGGTGGTGACGTGAGTGTCAGGTGTGTACCAGGTAGTATCAGAGAGCACCTGGGAGCAAGAAGGTGTACCTGGGAGTGTCAGAGGAGAAACAGAGAGTGTAAGAGGTGTACCTGGGAGTGTTGTGTAAAATTAGGCGTGTCAATGTGTACCTGGGAGTGTCAGAGGTACCAAGAATGTCTGAGGTGTACCTGGGAGGTTGGGAGGTGTGCCTGTGAGTGTCTGAGGCACCTGGGAGGCCAGAGGTGTACCTGGGAGTGTCAGAGGCATGGGAGCGTCTGGAGGTGTACCTGGGAGTGTCTGAGGTACATGGCAGTGTCTGAGGTGTACTGGCAGGCTGGGGAGCCTGGGAGTGTCAGAGGTGTACCTGGGAGTGCCAGAGTATGGGGAGTGTCTGAGGTGACCTGGGAGGTCAGAGGCACCTGGGAGTGTCAGGAGGTGTACCTGGGAGGTTGGACGTGTCTGGAGTGTCAGAGGTGTACCAGGGATTGTCAGTGGAGCACTGGGAGGCTGGGGAGGTGTACCTGGGAGGCTGGGGTGCACGTGGGAATGTCTGAGGTGTACCGGAGTGCATGAGGTACCTGGAGGTTGGGGTGTGTACCAGGAGGTCAGGAGGAGCACCTGGGAGGCCAGAGGTGTACCTGGGAGTTTCAGGGGTACCTGGGAGCCTGAGATGTACCTGGGAGTGTCAGAGGTGCACCTGGGAGTGTCTATGTACCTGGGAGTGTTCATGGGTTGGGAGTGTCAGAGGAGAACCAGAGAGTGTGGTGTGCCTGGAGGTTGGGGTAGACACCAGGGAGTGCCAGAGGTGTACCTGGGAGTGCAGGGAGGTGTACCAGAAAGGTCTGAGGTACATGGGAGGTCAGAGGTGTGCCCAGAGTGTCTGAGGCATACCTGGGTGTCAGAGGTGTACCTGGGAGGTCAGAGGTGTGCATGGGAGTGTCTGAGGTGCCTGGGAGGTCTGAGGTGTACCTGGCAGTGTCTGAGGTGTACCTGGCAGTGTCATGTGCACCTGGGAGGTCATGGTGTACCTGGGAGGTCAGAGGTGCACCTGGCAGCTGGATGTGCACCTTGGAGGTCAGGAGGTGTCAGAGGTGTACCTGGGAGGCTTGGAGGTACCTGGGAGGCCAGAGGTGTACCTGGGAGGCCAGGCACCTGGGAGGCCAGGTGTAACTGGGAGTGTCGGAGGTGTAACTTGGGAGGTCGGAGGAGTAACTGGGAGGCCTGAGGTAGCCTGGGAGGCCAGAGGTGTACCTGGGAGGCTGGGAGGTGTACCTGGGAGTGCCAGAGGCAACTGGGAATGTCTGAGGCCTGGGAGTGTCTGAGGTACTTGGGAGTGTCTGAGGTGTACCTGAGTGTCAGAGTTGTACCTGGGAGTGTCAGAGGTGCCTGGGAGGCAGAGGTGACCTGGGAGTGTCAGGCCTGGGAGTGTCAGGTGTGTACCAGGAGGCCAGAGGAGTACCTGGGAATGTCAGAGGTACCTGGGAGTGTCAGAGGTACCTGGGAGGTCAGGAGGTGTACCTGGGAGTGTCAGAGGAGTACCTGGGAGCCAGAGGAGTACCGGAGTGTCAGAGGTGACCTGGGAGTGTCAGGGGGAGTACCTGGGAGGTCAGAGGTGTACCTGGGAGTGTCTGAGGTGTACCTGGGAGTGTCAGGGGTGGTGTACCTGGAGTGCTGCAGGTACCTGGGAGTGTCAGGTGTGGCACCTGGAAGTGTCAGAGGTGTACCTGGGAGTGTCTCTGAGGTGTACCTGGGTGTCAGAGGAGTACCTGGGAGGCTGGGAGGTGCCTGGGGTATCGGAGGTGTACCTGGGAGCGTCAGAGGTACTTGGAGGTCAGAGATGTCACTGGGAGGCCAGAGGTACCTGGAGTGCTGGGAGGTGTACCTGGGAGGTCTGAGGTGTACCTGGGAGGTTCAGGGGTGTACTCAAAGTCAGGACCTGGAAGTGTCAGGGTGTACTGGGAGTGTCAGGAGGTGTACCTGGGAGGTCTGAGGGTACCTGGAGTGTCTGAGGTGCACTGTGAGTGTCATAGGTGTACCTGGGAGTGTCAGGGGTGTACCTGTGAGTGCTGGCGGAGCACATGGGAGGTTGGGCACCTGGGAGTGTCAGGTACCTGGGAGGCCAGAGGCACCTGGGAGCACGATGTACCTGGAGCATCAGAAGCACCTGGAGTGTCAGAGGTGTGCCTGGGAGGTGAGAGAGGTGCACTGGGAGGTGAGATGTTCCCCAGGAGTGTCAGGGGTGTACCAAGTGTCAGAGGTGTACCTGGGAGGTCTGAGGTGTACCTGTGTGTGTCAGAGGTGTACTGGGAGGTCAGGTGTACCTGGGAGTGTCAGGGCAACCTGGGAGTGTCATGGTGTACCTGGAGCAGAGGTAAGGTTTGGAGCATTGGGAGGTGTACCTGGGAGTGTGAGAGGTGTACCTGGGAGTGCTGGGGGTGTACCTGGAAGTGTCAGGGGTGTACCTGGGAGTGTCTGGAGGTGTACCTGGAGTGTCTGAGGTGTACATGGACTGTCAGAGCTGTACCTGGCAGGCCTGGGGTTGGATACCTGGCGAGTGCCAGAGGTGTACCTGGGAGTGTCAGAGGTACCAGGAGTGTCAGAGGTACCTGGGAGTGTTGAGGAACCAGGGAGTCAGACGAGTCCTGGGAGTGTGAGGAGGCATACCTGGGAGTATCGGAGGTGTACCTGGGAGTATCAGAGGTGTACTGGGAGTGCCGGGTGGTGTACCTGGGAGCATCAGAGGTGTACCTGGGAGTGTCAGAGGTACCTGGAGTGTCAGGGGTGTAACTGGGAGGTCGGAGGTACTGAATGCCAGAGGTGTACCTGGCATTGTCGGAGGTGTACTGGCAGTGTCAGAGGTACCTGGGAGGTCAGAGATGTACCTGGGAGTGTCAGAGGTACCTAGGAGTGTTTGGAGGTGTACCTGGGAATATAGGAGGTGTACCTGCGAATATCGGAGGTGTACCTGGAATATCGGAGGTACCTGGGTGTCAGAGGTGTACTGCATTGTCGGAGGTACCTGGGAGTGTCACAGGTGTACCTGGAATTGTCGGAGGTGTACCTGGCAGTGTCAGAGGTACCTGGGAGTGTCAGATGTACTGGGAGTGTCAGAGGTGTACCTGGGAGCGGGACGTGGCACTGGGAGCCAAGGCACCTGGGAGTATCAGAGGTACCTGGGAGGCCAGAGGTACCTGGGAGTATCAGGGTGTAACTGGGAGCTGGAGGTAACTGGGAATGTCAGAGGTACCTGGGAGGTCAGAGGAGTACCTGGGAGCGTCAGAGGAGTACCTGGAGTGTCAGAGGTGTACCTGGGAGTGTCGGGGTACCTGGGAGTGTCAGAGGTGTACCTGGGAGTGTTTGAGGTGCACCTGGGTGTCAGTGGTACCTGGGAGGTTGCAGACACCTGGGAGGTTGGGGGTGCCTGGGAGGCCAGAGGTACCTGAGTGTCTCAGGTGTCCTGGGTGTCAGAGGAGTACCTGGGAGGTCAGAGGTGTACCTGGGAGCACGGGAGGTGCACGGGAGGTCAGAGGTGTACCTAGGAGTCAGAGACACCTGGGAGGTCAGAGGCCTGGGAGTGTCAGAGGTGTACATGGGAGTGTCTGAGGTGCACCTGGAGAGTCAGAGGCACCTGGGAGTGTCAGGGTACCTGGAAGTGTAAGGTGTACCTGGGGAGGTCAGAGGTGTACCTGGGAGTGTCTGAGGTGTACCCAGGAGTGTCAGTAGGTGTACCTGGGAGGTCAGGGGTGTACCCAGAGTGTCAGGGGTACATGGAGTGCTGGGGCGGTGTACCTGGGAGTGTCAGCTGGTGTACCTGGGAGTGTCAGAGGCATACCGGCAACAGAGGTGCCTGGGAGCATCAGAGTTGTACCTGGGAGGTCAGAGGCACCTGGGAGGAGAGGTGTACCTGGGAGCTGAGGTGTACCTGGGAGTGCCAGAGGTACCTGGGAGTGTCAGAGGTGTACCTGGGAGGTCAGGGTAACTGGGAGGTCGGAGGTAACTGGGAGTGGAGGAGGTCTGGGAGTGTCTGAGGTGTACCTGGAGCAGTCAGAGGTGTGCCTGGGAGTGTCAGGGAGGTGTACCTGGGAGTGTCAGAGGCAACTGGGAGTGTCTGAGGTGTACCTGGGAGTGTCTGAGGTGTACTTAGGTCTGAGGTGCAACCTGAGAGGTCAGAGTTGTACCTGGGGTGCCGAGGTGTACCTGGGAGTGCCAGAGGCACATGGGGAGTGTCAGGTGGGTACCTGGGAGTGTCAGGTGGCACCAGGGGAGTCAGAGGAGCACGGGAGGTCAGAGGTACCTGGGAGTGTCAGAGGTGTACCTAGGTCAGAGGTGTACCTGGGAGTGTGCAGAACCTGGTAGTGTCTGGTGTACCTGGAGTGTCAGAGGTACCTGGAAGGTTGGGGGAGGAGCACTGAAGTGCTGGGAGGTACCTGGGAGTGTCTGAGGTGTACCTGGGAGTGTCAGAGGTGTACCTGGGAGGTCAGGGGTGACCTGGGAGGCAGGGTGTAACTGGGAGTGTCTGAGGTGCCTGGGAGTGTCTGATGTGTACCTGAGTGTCTGAGGTAACATGGAGTGTCAGATGTACCTAGCAGTGTCAGCGGTGTACCTGGGAGTGTCAGGGGTATACCTGGGAGTATTGGAGGTGTACCTGGGAGGTCAGAGGTACCTGGGAGTGCCTGAGGTGTACTGGGAGTGTGAGAGGCCTGGGAGTGTCTGAGGTGTACCTGGGAGTGTAAGTGTTGTACCTGGAGTGCTGGAGAACCTGGGAGCCAGAGGTGCACATGGATGTCAGGTGTACCTGGGAGTCAGTGGTACCTGGGAAAGTCTGAGGTGTACCTGGGAGTGTATGGAGGTGTCCTGGGAGGCCAGGGTGTACCAGGAGTGTCAGAGGAACACGGGAGTGCTGGAGGTGTACCTGGGAGGTCAGGTGTACTGGGAGTGTCAGAGATGTACCTGGAGTGCCGAGGTGTACCTGGGAGTGTCAGTGGTAAAGGGGAATGTCTGAGGTGTACTTGGAGGTATGAGGTGTACCTGGGAGTGTCAGGTGTACCAGGAGTGCAGAGGAGCACCTGGGAGGTCAGAGGTAACGGTGTGTGTACCTGAGGTCAGAGATGTACCTGGGAGTGTCAGAGGTGCACCTGGGAGTGTTCAGGTGTACCTGGGAGTGTCTGAGGTACCGGGAGGCCGAGGAGAACCAGAGAGTGTAAGAGGTGTACCTGGGAGCTGTGGTGGAACAGGAGGCCAGATGTACCTGGGAGTGTCTGAGGTACCTGGGAGTGTCTGAGGTGACTGGGAGGCAGAGGTGTACCTGGGAGCACAGGTGTACCTGGGAGCATCAGAGTTGTACCTGGGAGTGCAGGGGAGGCACCTGGGAGTGTGAGAGGTGCACTGTGAGTGCAGGGGTGTCCTGAGTGTCAGAGCTGGAAGGTCACGAGGTGTACCTGGGAGTGTCTGGGAGGTACCTGGTGTCAGAGGTGTACCGGAGTGTCAGGGGTGTACCTGGGAGTGCTGAGGCGGTGAACCTGGGAGGTGGTGTACCTAGTGCCAGAGCATACCTGGGAGCATCAGAGGTGTACCTGGGAGTGTCAGAGGTGTACCTGGGAGTGTCAGGGGTGTACCTGGAAGTGTCATGGGTGTACCTGGGAGTGTCTGAGGTACCTGGGAGTGTCTGAGGTGCACCTGGAATGTCTGAGGTGTACATGGACTGTCAGAGTTGTACCTGGCGAAAGCTGGGTAGGCACCTGGGAGTGAGGTGTACCTGGGAGGTCAGAGGTGTACCAGGGAGTGTCAGAGGTGTACCTGGGAGTGTCAGAGAACCAGGAGTGTCAGAGAGTACCTGGAGTGCCAGAGGATACCTGGGAGCACGGGAGGTGTACCTGGGAGGCCGCGGTGTACCTGGGAGTATCAGGTGTACCTGGGAGCCAGAGGTACCTGGGAGTGTCACGGGTGTAACTGGGAGGCCGAGTGTAACTGAAATGTCAGAGGTGTACCTGGCATTGTCGGAGGTGTACCTGGCAGTGTCAGAGGTACCTGGGAGTGTCAGAGATGTACCTGGGAGGTCAGAGGTGTACCCAGGAGTGTCTGAGGTGTACCAATATAGGAGGTGTACCTGCGAATATCGAGGTACATGCGAACGGAGGTGTACCTGGGGTGCTGAGGTGTACCTGGCATTGTCGGAGGTGTACCTGGGAGTGTCAGCAGTGTACCTGAATTGTCGGAGGTGTACCTGGCAGTGCAGAGGGTACCTGGGAGTGCTGATGTACCTGGGAGGCTGAAGGCCTGGAGGTTGGACGTGTACCTGGGAGGTCATGGTGTACCTGGGAGGTCAGATGTGTACCTGGGAGTGTGGCAAAATGGGAGTGTCTGAGGTGTACCTGGGAGTGTCTGAGGTACCAGGCAGCAGAGTTGTACCTGGAAGGGTCAGAGGTGTACCTGGGATTGCCAGAGGTGTACCTGGCAGTGTTGCGGTGTACTCTGAGCACAGGTGTACCAGGGGGTATAGAGAGTACCTGGGAGTGTTGAAGGTGCACCTGGGAGTGCTGGAGGAGAAACAGAGAGTGTAAGAGGTGTACTGGGAGGTTGTGGTGTACCAGGAGTGCTGATGTGTACTGGGAGGTGTGGAGGTACCTATGAGGCTGAGGTGTACCTGGGAGGCCGAGGTGTGCCTGTGGAGTGTCTGGAGGTATACCTGGGAGTGTCAGGTACCTGGGAGTTCAGGTGCAGGAGTGTCTGAGGTGTACCTGGAGTGTCTGATGCACATGGCAGTGTCTGAGGTGTACCTGGCAGTGTCAGCGGTATACCTGAGTTGCAGGTGTACCTGGGAGGTCAGAGGTGCATGGAGTGGTCTGAGGTGACCTGGAGGCCAGAGGTGTACCTGGGAGGTCAGAGGTGCCTGGAGTGCTGGACGGTACCTGGGAGGTCAGAGGTACCAGGATTGTCAGTGAGGCCTGGGAGGTCAGAGGTGTACCTGGAGGTCAGGTGCATGTGGGAATGTCTGAGGTACCTGGAGTGGTGAGGTACCTGGGAGGTCAGGTGTGTACCAGGGAGTGTCAGAGGAGCACCTAGTGTCAGAGGTACCTGGGAGTTTAGGGTGTACCTGGGAGGTCAGAGATGTACCTGGGAGTGTCAGATGTGTACCTGGGAGTGTTCAAGGTGTACCTGGAGGTCTGTGTACCTGGAGTGTCAGGAGGAGAACCAGAGAGTGTAAGAGGGGTACCTGGGAGGCCAGGAACAGGGGAGGTCAGAGGGTACCTGGGAGGTCAGAGGCCCAGAGTGTCTGAGGTACCTGGGAGGCTGGGAGGTGTGCCTGTGGGAGTGTCTGAGGCATACCTGGGAGGTCAGAGGTACCTGGGAGTGTCAGAGGTGCATGGGAGTGTCTGGAGGTGTACCTGGGAGTGTCTGAGGTGTACCTGGCAGTGTCTGATGTACTGGCAGTGTCAGACCTGGGAGTGTCAGCGGTGTACCTGGGAGTGCAGAGGAGGCCTGGCAGTGTTGGATGTACCTGGGAGTGTCAGGGAGGTGTCAGAGGTGTACCTGGGAGGTCAGAGGTGTGTCAGAGGTACCTGGAGTGTCAGAGGTATACTGGGAGGTCAGGGGTAACTGGAGGCCGAGGTACTTGGAGTGTCGGAGGAGTAACTAGTGTCTGAGGTGTACCTGGGAGTGTCAGAGGTGCACTGGGAGGCCAGAGGTGTACCTGGGAGGCCAGAGGCAACTGGAATGTCTGAGGTACCTGGGAGTGTCTGAGGTGCACTTGGGAGTGTCTGAGTTGTACCTGAGAGTGTCAGAGTTGTACCTGGGAGGCTGGGAGGTACCTGGGAGCCAGAGGTACCTGGGAGTGTCAGGTGGTACCTGGGAGGTCAGGTGTACCAGGAGGTTCAGAGAGTACCTGAATGTCAGAGGTGTACCTGGGAGGTCAGAGGTGCACTGGGAGGTCGGAGGTACCTGGAGTGTCGGAGAGTACCTGGGAGCGCAGAGGAGTACCGAGTGTCAGAGGTGTACCTGGGAGGCCAGGGGAGTACCTGGGAGGCCAGAGGTACCTGGGAGTGTCGTGAGGTGTACCTGGGAGTGTCAGGGTACCTGGGAGGTCAGTGGTGTACCTGGAGTGTTGGGGTGTACTCAGCCAGAGGTGTACCTGGGAGGTCTCAGGTACCTGGTGTGTCAGAGGAGGACCTGGGAGTGTCAGAGGTACCTGGGAGTATCGGAGGTGTACCTGGGAGGTCAGAGGCACTTGGGAGGTCAGAGATGCACCTGGGAGGCTCAGAGGTACCTGGGAGGTCGAGGTGTACCTGGGAGTGTCTGAGGTACCTGGGAGTGTCAGGGGTGTACCTGGAAGGTCAGGTGTACCTGGGAAGTGTCAGGGGTGCACCTGGGAGGCCGAGGTACCTGGAGTGTCTGAGGTGTACCTGGGAGTGTCACAGGTACCTGGGAGTGTCAGGTGTACCTGGGAGTGCCAAGGTACCTGGGAGGTCAGAGGCATACCTGGGAGCATCAGAGGTGCACTGGGAGTATCAGAGTTGTACCTGGGAGTGTCAGAGGTGTACCTGGGAGTGTGAGAGGTGTACCTGGGAGGTTGGGGAGGTGTCCTGGAGTGTCAGGGGTGTACCTGGAAGTCAGAGGTAACCTGGGAGTGTCTGAGGTACTGCGTGCAGAGGTGCCCGGGAGGCTGGGGTGTACCTGGGAATGTCAGGGAGAACCTGGGAGTGTCAGTGGTGTACCTGGGAGTGCCAGAGGCATGCCTGAGAGCAGGAGGTACCTGGAGTGTCAGTGTACCTGGGAGTGTCAGGGGTGTACCTGGAAGTGTCAGGGGGTACCTGGGAGTGTCTGGAGGTGTACCTGGGAGGCTGAGGTGCACATGGACTGTCGAGTTGTACCTGGCAGTGTCAGCAGGCACTGGCAGTGCCAGAGGTACCTGGGAGGTCAGAGGTGTACCAGGGGAGGCCGAGGTGTACCTGGGAGTGTCAGAGAACCAGGGAGGCCAGAGGCTGGGAGGCCGAGGCATCCTGGGAGTATGGGAGGCAATGGGAGTATCAGAGGTGTACCTGGGAGTGTCAGCGTACCTGGGAGTATCAGAGGTGTACGTGGGAGTTTCAGAGGTGCCTGGGGTGTAACTGGGAGTCGGAGGTGTAACTGGGAATGTCAGAGGTGCTGGCATTGTCGGAGGTGTACCCAGAGGAGGTGTACCTGGGAGTGTCAGAGATGTACCTGGGAGTGTCAGAGTAACTTAGAGTGTCTGAGGTGTACCTGGGAATATAGGAGGTGTACCTGGGAGATCGGAGGTACCTGAATATCGGAGGTGTACCTGGGGTGTCAGAGGTGCACTGGCATTGTCGGAGGTGTACCTGGGAGCACACAGGTGTACCTGAATTGTCGGAGGTGTACCTGGCAGTCAGAGGTGTACCTGGGAGTGTCAGAGATGTACCTGATGTCAGAGGTGTACCTGGGAGTGCTGGACGTACCTGGGAGTGTCAGAGGTGCACCTGGGAGCATCAGAGGTACCTGGAGTGTCAGGCACTGGGAGGTCAGGGTGTAACTGGGAGTCGGAGGTAACTGGAACAGAGGTACCTGGAGTGCTGGGGAGAGGCCTGGGAGCGTCAGAGGAGTACCTGGAGTGTCAGAGGTACCTGGGAGGTCAGGGGTGTACCTGGGAGGTCAGAGGCACCTGGGAGGTTCTGAGGTACCTGGAGTCAGCAGGCCTGGGAGGTCAGTGGTACCTGGGAGGTCAGGTACCTGGGAGTGTTGGGAGGCATCAGAGTGTGTGTTCTGCAAAAAGGAGGAGCCTGGGGGCAGAGGTGCCTGGGAGTATCGGGAGGCATGGAGTGCTGGGAGGTGTACCTAGGAGTGCTGGGAGATGTACCTGGGAGCTGGAGGTGGGAGTGCTGGGAGGTGTACCTGGGAGTGTCTGAGGTGTACCTGGAGTGCAGAGGTACCTGGGAGTGTCAGGTGTACCTGAAGTGTAAGGGACCAGGATGTCAGAGGTGTACCTGGGAGTGTCTGGAGGTACCTGAGTGTCATAGGTACCTGGAGTGCCGGGTACCTGGGAGTGTGTGTACATGGAGTGTCAGCGGTGTACCTGGGAGGACAGCGGTGTACCTGGGAGGCCGAGGCACCTGGGAGTATCAGGAGGTGTACCTGGGAGACCAGAGTTGTACCTGGGAGTGTCAGAGGTGTACCTGGGAGTGTGAGAGGTGTACCTGGGAGCAGCTGAGGTGTACCTGGGAGTGCCAGAGGTAGCACCTGGGAGGTTGTACCTGGGAGGTCAGGTAACTGGGAGCAGCCGGAGGTAACTGGGAGCGCCGGAGGAGTAACTGGGAGTGTCTGAGGTGTACCTGGGAGTGTCAGAGGTGCACTGGGAGGCCAGGAGGTGTACCTGGAGGCCAGAGGTGCAACTGGGAGGTCTGGTGTACCTGGGAGTGTCTGAGGTGCACTGGGAGTGTCTGAGGTACCTGAGGAGGTCAGAGTTGTACCTGGGAGGTCAGGAGGTGTACCTGGAGTGCCAGAGGTGTACATGGGAGTGTCAGTGGTGCACCTGGGAGTGTCAGGTGCACCAGGAGTGTCAGGAGAGCACCTGGGAGTGTCAGAGGCACCTGAGTGCCGAGGTGTACCTGGGAGTGCTGGGCGGTGTACCTGGGAGTGTCAGAGGTGGACCTGGAAGCGTCAGAGGAGTACCTGGAAGTGCTGGGGAGTGTACCTGGGAGCGGTTCGAGGTGTACCTGGGAGTGTCAGAGGTCACCCGGAGTGTCAGGGTGTGGACCAGGGAGTGTCAGGAGGTGTACCTGGGAGCAAGCTGGGGTGTACCTGGGAGTGTCAGGAGCTTACCTGGGAGTGTCAGAGGTGTACCTGGGAGCGGTCAGGAGAGTACCTGGGAGCGTCAGAGGTGTACCTGGGAGTGTCTGAGGTGTACCTGGGAGTGTCATTGGTGTAGCCTGGGAGTGTCAGAGGTACCTGGGAGTGTTAGGAGGTGTACCTGGGAGTGTCAGAGGTGTACCTGGGAGTGTCTGGAGGTGTACCTGGGAGTGTTGGGAGGTGTACCTGGGAGTGTCAGAGGTATACCTGGGAGTGTCAGAGGTGTACCTGGGAGTGTCAGATGTGCATGGGAGTGTCTGGTGTCTGGAGGTCGAGGTACCTGGGAGTGTCTGAGGTGTACCTGGGAGTGTCAGGTGTGTACCTGGGAGTGTCAGCTGTGTACCTGGGAGTGTCAGAGGTGTACCTGGGAGCAGCTGGGACGGTACCTGGGAGTGTCAGAGGTGTACCTGGGAGTGTCAGAGGTGTACCTGGGAGTGTCTGAGGTGTACATGGGAGTGTCAGAGGTGTACCTGGAAAGCCAGGAGTTGTACCTGGGAGAGTGTCAGAGGTACCTGGGAGTTTCAGAGGTGCAACTGAGTGTCTGAGGTACTGGGAGTGTCAGAGGTACCTGGGAGTGTCAGAGGTGTACCTGGGAGTGTCGGAGAGTTGTACCTGGAGTGTCAGGAGGTGTACCTGGGGAGTGCCAGAGTGCACCCTGGAGTGTCAGAGGTGTAACCAGAGTGTCAGGGTGGCACCAGGAGTGTCAGAGGAGTACCTGGGAGTGTCAGGTGCACCTGGGAGTGTCAGAGGTGTACCTGAGAGTGTCAGAGGTACCTGGGAGTGTCAGAGGTGTACCTGGGAGTCAGAGGAGAACCTGAGTGTCAGAGGTGTACCTGGGAGTGTTGGCTGGTGTACCTGGGAGTGTCAAGGTGTACCTGAAGTGCGAGGTACCTGGAAGTGTCAGAGGTGTACCTGGGAGTGTCTGAGGTGTACCTGGGAGTGTCAGAGGTGCACCTGGGAGTGTCAGAGGAGTACCTGGGAGTGTCAGCGGTACCTGGGAGTGGCCAGAGGTGTACCTGGGAGCACAGAGGTGTACCTGGGAGTGTCAGAGGTGTACCTGGAGCACAGAGGAGTACCTGGGAGGTCAGAGGTACCTGGGGAGGCTGGGGGTGTACCTGGGAGTGTCAGAGGTGTACCTGGGAGTGTCTGAAGGTGTACCTGGGAGTGTCAGTAGGCACCTGGGAGGTCAGAGGTGTACCTGGGAGTGTCAGAGGTGTACCTGGGAGTGTCAGAGGTGTACCTGGGAGTGTCTCAGAGGGTGTACCTGGGCATGTCAGAGGAGTACCTGGGAGTGCTGGGAGGTGTACCTGGGAGTGTCAGAGGTGTACCTGGGAGTATCGGGAGGTGTACCTGGGAGTGTCAGGAGGTACTTGGGAGTGGTCAGGAGATGTACCTGGGAGGTCAGAGGTGTACCTGGGAGTGTCAGAGGTACCTGGGAGTGTCTGAGGTGTACCTGGAGGTGTCAGGAGGTGTACCTGGGAGTGCCAGGGGTGCACCTGAAGTGTCAGGGGTGTACCGGGGAGTCAGGAGGTGTACCTGGGAGTGTTCAGTTACCATGTGTCAGGTGTACCTGGGAGGCGTCAGGGGTGTACCTGTGAGTGTCAGGCAGGTACCTGGGAGTGTCAGCGGTACCTGGGAGGTCGGCGGTACCTGGGAGTGCAGAGGTAGACCTGGGAGTACAGAGGTACCTGGGAGCATCAGAGTTGTACCTGGGAGTGTCAGAGGTACCTGGGAGTGTCAGAGGTGCACCTGGGAGTGCTGGGTGAGAGGCACCTGGGAGTGTCGGAGGTGTTCCTGGGAGTGTCAGGGGTGTACCTGGAAGTGTCGGAGGTACCTGGGAGTGTTTGAGGTACCTGCGTGTGTCAGAGGTGTACCTGGGAGTGTCAGGGTGTACCTGGGAGTGTCAGCAGAACCTGGGAGTGTCACGGTACCTGGAGTGCCAGAGGTATACCTGGGAGTATCAGGTGTACCTGGGAGTGTCAGAGGTGACCTGGGAGTGTCAGGGGTGTACCTGGAAGTGTCAGGGGTGTACCTGGGAGGTTCTGAGGTGTACCTGGGAGTTCTGAGGTACCTGGATAAGTCTGGAGGTGCATGACTGTCACAGTTGTACCTGGCAGTGCCTGGGCTGTGCACCTGGAGTGCCAGAGGTGTACCTGGGAGGCGTCAGAGGAGGTACCAGGGAGTGTCAGAGGTGTACCTGGGAGTGCTGAGAGGTGAACCAGAGTGCTGGGAGGAGTACCTGGGAGTGTCAGAGGCATACCTGGGAGTATCGGAGGTGTACCTGGGAGCACGAGGTACCTGGGAGTGTCAGCGGTACCTGGGAGTATCAGAGGTACATGGGAGTGTCAGAGGTGTACCTGGGATGTCAGGGGTGTAACTGGGAGTGTCGGAGGTGTAACAGGAATGTCGAGGTGTACCTGGCATTGTCGGAGGTGTACCTGGCAGTGTCAGAGGTACCTGGGAGTGTCAGAGATGTACCTGGGAGTGTCAGAGGTGTACCTGGGAGTGTCTGAGGTGTACCTGGGAACATCGGAGGTGTACCTGCGAATATCGGAGGTGTACCTGGGAGTGTCAGAGGTACCTGGCATTGTCGGAGGTGTACCTGGGAGGTCACACGTGTACCTGGCATTGTCGGAGGTGTACCTGGCAGTGTCAGAGGTGTACCTGGGAGGTCAGAGATGTACATGGGAGTGTCAGAGGTGTACCTGGGAGTGTTGGACGTGTACCTGGGAGTGTCAGAGGTGTACCAGGAATGTCAGGAGTACCTGGGAGGCTGGGGAGGTGTACCTGGGAGTGTCAGATGTGTACCTGGGAGGTCAGGAGGTGTACCTGGGAGTGTCAGTGGTGTACCTGGGAGTGTCAGGTGTGTACCAGGGAGTGTCAGAGGAGTACCTGGGAGGTCAGGGTGTACCTGGGAGGTCAGAGCTGTACCTGAGAGTGTCAGAGGTGTACCTGGGAGTGTCAGAGGAGTACCTGGGAGCGTCAGAGGAGTAACTCTGTGTGTCAGAGGTGTACCTGGTAGTGTCAATGGTGTACCTGGGAGCGAGGTGTACCTAAGGCCAGAGAGTACCTGGAAGTGTCAGAGGTGTACCTGGGAGTGTCTGAGGTGTATTTGTGAGTGTCAGAGGTGTACCTGGGAGTGTCAGGGTGTACCTGGGAGTGCTGGGGTGGTGTACCTGGGAGTGTTCGAGGTGTACCTGGAGTGTCTGATGTGTACCTGGGAGTTCGAGGTGTACATGAGTGTCAGATGTGTACCTGGCAGTGTCAGCGGTGTACCTGGGAGTGTCAGGGTACCTGGGAGCACGGAGGTACCTGGGAGTGTCAGGAGGTGTACCTGGAGTGTCTGAGGTGTACCTGGGAGTGTCTGAGGTACCTGGGAGTGTGGGGTGTTGTACCTGGGAGGTTAGGGAGATGTACCTGGGAGCGCAGAGGTGTACATGGGAGTGTCAGTGGTGTACCTGGGAGTGTTAGGTGGTGTACCTGGGAATGTCTGAGGTGTACCTGGGAGTGTATGAGGTGTACCTGGGAGTGTCAGGTACCAGGGGTGTCAGAGGAACACTTGGGAGTGTCAGAGGTGTACCTGGAGTGTCAGGGGTGTACCTGGGAGTGTCAGAGATGTACCTGGGAGTGTCAGAGAGTACCTGGGAGCGTCAGAGGAGTAACTCTGAGTGTCAGAGGTGTACCTGTAGTGTCATTGGTGTACCTGGGAGTGTCAGAGGTGTACCTGGAAGCGTTAGAGGAGTACCTGGAAGTGTCAGAGATGTACCTGGGAGTGTCTGAGGTACCTGGGAGTGTCAGGGTGGTTCACCTGTGAGTGTCAGGTGTGTACCAGGGGAGGTCAGAGGAGTACCTGGGAGGTCAGGGTGTACCTGGGAGTGTCAGGAGAGCTGTACCTGAGAGTGTCAGAGGTGTACCTGGAGTGTCAGAGGAGTACCTGGGAGCGTCAGAGAGTAACTCTGAGTGTCAGAGGTGTACCTGGTAGTGTCAGTGAGGTACCTGGGAGGTCAGAGGTGTACCTGAAGCGTTAGGAGGAGTACCTGGAAGTGTCAGAGGTGTACCTGGGAGTGTCTGAGGTGTACCTGGGAGTGTCAGAGGTGTGCCTGTGAGTGTCTGAGGATGTACCTGGGAGTGTCAGAAGTGACCTGGGAGTGTCAGATGTGTGTGCATGGAGTGTCTGAGGTGTTCCTGGAGTGTCTGGAGGTGTACCTGGCAGGTCTGAGGTGTACCTGGCAGTGTCAGGTGTACCTGGGAGCGTCGGCTGCTTACCTGGGAGTGTCAGAGGTGTACCTGGAGCAAGGGACGGTACCTGGGAGTGTCAGAGGTGTACCAGGGATTGTCAGTGGTGTACCTGGGAGTCTGAGGTGTACTTGGGAGTGTCTGAGGTACCTGGGAGTTTCAGAGTTGTACCTGAGAGTGTCAGAGGTGTACCTGGGAGTTTCAGAGGTGCAACTGGGAGTGTCTGAGGTGTACCGGGGAGTGTCTGAGGTGTACCTGGGAGTGTCTGAGGTGTACCTGGGAGTGTGAGAGTTGTACCTGAAGTGTCAGAGGTGTACCTGGGAGTGCCAGAGGTACCTGGAGTCAGTGGTGTACCTGTGAGTGTCAGGTGTACCAGGGAGTGTCAGAGGAGCACCTGGGAGTGTCAGCGGTGTACCTGGAGTGTCAGAGCTGTACCTGAGAGTGTCAGAGGTGTACCTGGAGTGTCAGAGGAGTACCTGAGCGTCAGAGAGTAACTCTGAGTGGTCAGAGGTGTACCTGGTAGTGTCATTGGTGTACCTGGGAGTGTGTGAGGTGTACTTGAAGCGTTAGAGGAGTACCTGGAAGTGTCAGAGGTGTACCTGGAGTGTTGGAGGTGTACCTGGGAGTGTCAGGTGCAACTGGGAGTGTCTGAGGTGTACCTGGAGTGTCTGAGGTGTACTTGGAGTGTCTGAGGTGTACCTGGGAGTGTCAGAGTTGTACCTGAGAGTGTCAGAGGTGTACCTGAGTGCCAGAGGTGTACCTGGAGGTCAGATGTGTACCTGTGAGTGTCTGAGGTGTACCTGGGAGTGTCAGAGGTGTACCTGGAGTGTCAGAGGTGTGCATGGGAGGTTCGAGGTGTACCTGGGAGTGTTCGAGGTGTACCTGGGAGTGTCAGAGGTGTACCTGGGAGTGTCGCTGTGTACCTGGGAGTGTCAGAGGTACGTGGGAGTGTTGAACGTGTACCTGGGAGTGTCAGAGGTGTACCAGGGATTGTCAGTGGGTACCTGGAGTGTTGGGAGGTAAACCGGGAGTGTCAGAGGTGTACCAGGAATGCCAAAGGTGTACTGGAGTGTCAGAGGTATACCTGGAGTGTCAGGTGTACCTGGGAGGTCGGAGGTGTAACTGGAGTGTCGGAGGAGTAACTGGAGTGTCTGAGGTGTACCTGGGAGTGTCAGAGGTGTACCTGGGATGTCAGAGGAGTACCTGGGAGTGTCAGAGTGTACCTGGAGTATCGGAGGTGTACCGGGAGTGTCAGAGGTGTACTTGGGAGTGTCAGAGATGTACCTGGAGTGTCAGAGGTGTACCTGGGAGTGTGAGAGGTGTACCTGGAGCACGAGGTGTACCTGAGTGTCAGAGGTGTACCTGGGAGTCAGGGTGTACCTGAAGTGTCAGTGTACCGGGGAGTGTCAGAGGTGTACCTGGGGTCAGGAGGTGTACCTGCGGAGTGTCATAGGTGTACCTGGGAGTGTCGGTGTACCTGAGTGTCAGCGGTGTACCTGGGGTCAGCGGTGTCTGGGAGTGTCAGCGGTGTACCGGGAGTGTCAGAGGCATACCTGGAGTATCAGAGGTGTACCTGGGAGTATCAGAGTTGTACCTGGGAGTGTCAGAGGTGTACCTGGGGGAGAGGTACCTGGGAGTGTCAGAGGTGTACCTGGGAGTGTCGGAGGTGTTCTGGAGTGACAGGGGTGTACCTGAAGTGTCAGAGGTGTACCTGAGTGTCTGAGGTGCACTGCGTTCAGGAGGTGCACCTGGGAGTGTCACGGGTGTACCTGGGAGTGTCAGCGGTGAAACTGGTCAGCGGTGTACCTGGAGTGCCAGAGGTATACCTGGGACAGAGGTGTACCTGGGAGTGTCAGAGGTGTACCTGGGAGTGTCAGGGGTGTACCTGAAGTGTCAGGGTGTACGTGGGAGGTTCGAGGTGTACCTGGGAGTGTCTGAGGTGTGTACTGGAAGTGTCTAAAGACATGGACTGTCAGAGTTGTACATGGCAGTGTTGGGCTGTGTACCTGGGAGTGCCAGAGGTGTACCTGGGAGTGTCAGAGGTGTACCAGGGAGTGTCAGAGGTGTACCTGGGAGTGTCAGGAGGTGAACCAGGAGTGTCAGAGAGTACCTGGGAGGTCAGAGGTGACGGGAATGTCAGAGGTATACCTGGGAGTATCGGAGGTGTACCTGGGAGTATCGGAGGTGTACCTGGGAGTGTCAGGGCGGTATACCTGGGAGTATCAGAGGTACCTGGGAGTGTCAGAGGTGTACCTGAGAGTGTCAGGTGTAACTGGGAGTGTCGGAGGTGTAACTGGGAATGTCAGAGGTGTACCTGGCAGTGTCAGAGGGTGTACCTGGGAGTGTCAGAGATGTACCTGGGAGTGTCAGAGGTGTACCTGGGAGTATTTGACGTGTACCTGGGAGTGTCAGAGGTGTACCAGGGAATGTCAGTGAGTACCTGGGAGTGTCAGAGGTGTACCTGGGAGTGTCAGAGGTGTACCTGGGAGGTCAGAGGTGCGTGTGGGAGTGTCAGGAGGTGTCCCTGGGAGTGTCAGGGGTGTAACTGGGAGTGTCGGAGTGTAACTGGGAGTGTCGGAGGTGTAACTAGGGAGTGTCTGAGGTGTACCTGGGAGTGTCAGAGGTACCTGGGAGTGTCAGAGGTGTACCTGGGAGTCAGAGGTGCAACTGGAGTGTCTGATGTGCTGGGAGTGTCTGAGGTACCTGGGAGTGTCTGAGGTGTACCTGGGAGTGTCAGAGTTGTACCGGAAGTGTCAGGAGGTGTACCTGGCAGTGCCAGAGGTGTACCTGGAGTGTCAGTGGTTCACCTAGTGTCAGGTGTGTACCAGGAGAGGTCAGAGGAGTACCTGGAGTGTCAGCGGTGTACCTGGGAGTGTCAAAGCTGTACCTGAGAGTGTCAGGAGGTGCCTGGGAGTGTCAGAGGTGTACCTGGGAGCGTCAGGAGGAGAACTCTGAGTGTCAGAGGTGTACCTGGTAGTGTCATTGGTGTACCTGGGAGTGTCAGAGGTGTGCCTGAAGCGTTATAGGGAGGCCTGAAGTGTCAGAGGTGTACCTGGGAGTGCCAGAGGTGCACTGGGAGTGTCAGTGGTGCCTGGGAGGTCTGAGGTGTGCCTGGGAGTGTCTGATGTGTGCCTGGGAGTGTCTGAGGTGTGTTTGGGCGACAGGTGCTGTGAGTGTCAGAGTTGTGCCTGGAGTGTCAGAGGTGTGCCTGGGAGTGCCAGAGGTGTGCCTGGGAGGGTGTACCTGGAGTGTCTGGGGTGTACCTAGGAGTGTCTGATGTGTGCCTGGGGAGTGTCTGGGGTGTGCATGGAGTGTCAGATGTGTACCTGGCAGTGTCAGCGGTGTACCTGGGAGTGTCAGGGCATACCTGGGAGTATCGGAGGTGTACCTGGGAGTGTCAGAGGTGTGCCTGGGGTGTCTGGGGTGTGCCTGGGGTGTCTGGGGTGTGCCTGGGGTGTAAGTGTTGTGCCTGGGGTGTCAGGGATGTGCCTGGGGTGCCAGAGGTGTGCATGGGGAGTGTCAGTGGTGTGCCTGGGGGTGTCAGTGGTGTGCCTGGGGAATGTCGGGGTGTGCCTGGGGTGTGTGGGGTGTGCCTGGGGTGTCAGGTGTGTGCAGGGGTGTCAGAGGAACACTTGGGGTGTCAGAGGTGTGCCAGTGTCAGGGGTGTACCTGGAGTGTCGAGATGTGCCTGGGAGTGTCAGAGGTGTACCTGGGGAGCGTCAGAGGGTAACTCTGAGTGTCAGAGGTGTGCCTGGGTGTCAGTGGTTCACCTGTGAGTGTCAGGTGTGTGCCAGGGGTGTCAGGGGTACCTGGGAGTGTCAGCAGTGTGCCTGGGAGTGTCAAAGCTGTTCCTGGGAGTGTCAGAGGTGTGCCTGGGAGTGTCAGAGGAGTGCCTGGGAGCGTCAGAGGTAACTCTGAGTGTCAGAGGTGTACCTGAGGAGGTCATTGGTGTACCTGGGGAGTGTCAGAGGTGTACCTGGAAGCGTTAGAGGAGTACCTGGAAGTGTCAGAGGTGTGCCTGGGAGTGTCTGAGGTGTGCCTGGGGTGTCAGAGGTGTGCTGTGAGTGTCTGAGGTATGCCTGGGTGTGTCAGAGTGTGCCTGGGGTGTCAGATGTCATGGGGTGTCTGGTGTGCCTGGGGAGTGTCTGGGGTGTGCCTGGCAGTGTCTGGGGTGTGCCTGGCGTGTCAGCGGTGTGCCTGGGGTGTCAGCTGTGCCTGGGAAGGTCAGAGGTGTACCTGGGAGTGTTGGACGTGTGCCTGGGGTGTCAGAGGTGTGCCAGGAGTTGTCAGTGGAGTACCTGGGGTGTCAGAGGTGTGCCTGGGAGTGTCAAGAGGTGTGCAGGGAATGCCAGAGGTGAACCTGGGAGTGTCAGAGGTGTGCCTGGGGAGTGTCAGGGGTGTATGGAGAGTGTCAGGTGTGACTGGGAGTGTCAGAGGAGTAACTGGGTGTCTGGTGTGCCTGGGGTGTGGGGTGTGCCTGGAGTGTCAGAGGTGTGCCTGGGGTGTCAGAGGTGCAGCTGGGGTGTCTGAGGTGTGCCTGGGGTGTCTGAGGTGTGCTTGGGGTGTCTGGGTGTACCTGGGGTTACAGGTTGTGCCTGGGAGTGTCAGAGGTGTGCCTGGGTGCCAGGGTGTGCCTGGGGGTGTCAGTGGTGTGCCTGGGGTGTCAGGTGTGAACCAGGAGTGTCAGAGGAGTGCCTGGGAGTGTCAGCGGTGTACCGGAGTGTCAGAGGTGTACCTGGGGAGTGTCGACGTGTGCCTGGGAGTGTCAGAGGAGTACCTGGGGCGTCAGAGGAGTACCTCGGGTGTCAGAGGTGTGCCTGGGGTGTCAGGGGTGTGCCTAGGGTGTCAGAGTGTGCACTGGGTGTCTGGAAGTGTGCCTGGGGTGTCAGTGGTGTGCCTGGGGTGTCAGTGGTGTGCCTGGGGGTGTCAGGGGTGTGCCAGTGTCAGAGGTGTGCCTGGTGAGTGTCATTGGGTGTACCTGGGGTGTCAGGGGTGTACCTGGAAGCGTTAGAGTGCCTGGAAGTGTCAGAGGTGTACCTGGGGGTGTCTGGGTGTACCTGAGTGTCAGAGGTGTGCCTG
>NW_024745540.1:0-28676 GCF_018991925.1 Homarus americanus | reverse complement strand
GGAGTCTCAAAGGTGCACCTTGAGAGTATCGGAGGTGTACCTGGGAATATCGGAGGTGTACCTGGGAATATCGGAGGTGTAATTTGGGAGGTCAGAGGTGCACCAGGAACGTCAGCAGAGCACCTGGAGTGTCAAAGGTGTACCTAGGAGTGTCAGATGCACTGAGTGTCAGAGGTGTACCTGGGAGTGTCAGAGGTGTACCTGGGAGTGTCGGAGGTGTACCTGGGAGTGTGAGAAGTGTACCTGGAGGTTCGTTGTACCTGGGAGGTCAGAGGTGTACCTGGGAGTGTCGGAGGTGTACCTGGGAGTGTCAGAAGTTTACCTTGGAGTGTCGGAGGTGTACCTGGGAGTGTAAGAAGCGTACCTGAGAGTGTCGGGGTGTAATTCGAGTGTGAGAAGTGTACCTGGGAGTGTCGGAGGTGTACCTGGGAGTGTCGGAGGAGGCCTGGCGGTGCAACAGGTACCTGGGAGGTCAGGAGGTTTACTAGGGAACGCCGCGGGAGTACCTGGGAGAGTCAAATGTGTACCTGAGAGGTCAGAGGTGTACCTGGAGCACAGAGGTGTACCTGGGAGTGCGTCGGAGGTGTACCTGGGAGGAGAAGTGTACCTAGGAGTGTCTGAGGTGTATCTGGGAGGGTCTGAGGTGCAATCTGGAGGCCAGGGGAGAAACCAAGGAGTGAAAGAGGTACCTGGTAGTGTCAGAGGTGTTCCTTGGGAGTGTCTGAGGTGTACCTGACTGTCAGAGGTACCAGGAGTGCCAGAGGAATACTCTTAGGAGTGTCAAAGGTGTACCTGGGAGTGTCAGATGTGTACCTAGGAGCATCGGAGGTTTACCTGGGAGGTCGGTTGTACCTGGAGTGTCGGAGGCGACCCGTGAGTGTCAGAGGTACCTGGGAGCATCAGGAGGTATACCTGGGAGTGTCAGAGGAGTACCTGGGAATGTCAGAGATATACCAGGGAGTACAGTGAAGCACCTGGAAGTCTCAAAGGTGTACCCGTACCATCGTAGGTGTACCTGGGAAGTCGGAGGTGGACCAGGGAGTGTTGAGGTGTACCCTGGGAGTGTTAGAGTGCACCTGGCGTCGGAGGTGTACCTGGGAGTGTGAAGTGTACCTTGGAGGTCCAGGTGTACCTGAGTGTCTGAGGTAAAATCTGGGTGTGTCAGGGAGAACCAAGGGAGGAAAGAGGTGTACCTTGGAGGCCAGAGGTGTACCAGGGAGTGTCTGAGGTGTACCTGGGAGTGTCAGAGGTGTACAAGGGAGTGTCAGAGGAATACCCAGAGTGTCATAGGTGTAACTGGGAGTGTCAGAGGTGTACCTAGGAGTATCGGGGAGGTGAAACCAGGGAGTGTCAGAGGAGCGCCTGGAGTGTCAGAGGTGTACCAGGGAGTGTCAGTGGAGTACCTGGGAGTCTCAAAGTTGTAATGGGAGTGTTGTGTGAAGTACCTGGGAACATCGGAGGTGGGTACCTGGGAATATCGGAGGTGTACCCTGGAGGGTCAGAGGTGTACCAGGAATGCTCAGTGGAGTAATGGGAGTGTCAGAGGTGTACCTGGGAGGTCAGAGGTGTACCTGGGAGGCTCAGAGGTGCATTTGGGAGTGTCAGAGATGTACCTGGAGGTTGGAGGTGCACATGGAGCAAGAGGAGCACCTGGATCGTCAGAGGGTACATGGAGTGTCAGAGGTACCTGGGAGTGTCAGAGGTGTACCTGGGAGCGTCAGAGGTATCTTGAGTGTCAGAGGTGTGCCCTGGAGCGTCAGGTGGGCCTGATTGTTTGAGGTGTACCTCGGCGTGTGAGAAGTGTACCAGGAAGCCGGAGGTGTACCTGGAGTGTTTTGAGTTGTACCTGGCAGTAACAGCGGTGTACCTGGGAGGTCAGAGGTTTACTAGGGAATGTCAGTGAGTACCTGGGAGAGTCAAAGGTGTACCTGGGAGTGTCACGTACCCGGGAGTGTCAGAGGTGTACCTGGAGTGTCAGGTAACGGAGTGTGAGAAGTGTACCTAGGGAGTGTCTGAGGTGTACCTGGAGTGTCTGAGGTGTACCTGGGAGGCGTTAGGGAGAACCAAGGAGGAAAGAGGTGGAGGTGTTCCTGGGAGTGTCAGAGGTGTTCCAGGGGTGTCTGAGGTGTACCTGGGACTGTCAGAGGTGTACCAGGGGTGTCAGAGGAATACCTAGGAGTGTCAAGGTGTGCCTGGGGAGTGTCAGATGTGTGCCTAGGGTATCGGAGTTTACCTGGGGTGTCGGAGTTGTACTGGGAGTGTCGGAGGCGGACCCGGGAGTGTCAGAGGTGTGGGTATCAGAGGGTATGCCTGGGGAGTGTCAGAGAGTGCCTGGGAATGTCAGAGATATGCCAGGGAGTGTCAGTGAAGTACCTGGAAGTCTCAAGGGTGTGCCTCGGACTATCGTAGGTTGGCACCTGGGAATATCAGGAGGTGTCAGGGAGGGTTAGGGTGTGCCTGGGAGTGTCAGAGGTGTGCCTGGGAGTGTCAGAGGTGTGCCTGGGGTGTCGGAGGTGTGCCTGGGGTGTGAGAGGTGTGCCTGGGGTGTGCTGAGGGGTGTGCAGGGTGTCTGAGGTGTGCCTGGGGTGTCAGGGGAGAACCAGGGGTGGAAGGAGGTGTGCCGAGTGTCAGAGGTGTGCCAGGGTGTCTGAGAGGTGTGTGGTGTCAGAGGTGTACCAGGGAGTCAGAGATTACCAGGGTGTCAGAGGTGTGCCTTCAGGTGTCAGAGGTGTGCCTGGGGTGTCAGAGTGCTTGCTTGGGGAGTGTCAGAGATGTGCCTGGGGAGTGTCAGAGGTGTGCCTGGGGTGTGAGAGTGTGCCTAGGGTGTCTGGTGTTCCTGGGAGTGTCAGAGGTGTGCCTGGGGTGTGAGAGGTGTGCCTAGGGAGTGTCTGGGTGTTCCTGGGGAGTGTCTGAGGTGTGCCTGGGGAGAGTCAGGGGAGAACCAAGAATTGAAAGGGTGTGCCTGGTAGTGTCAGGGTGTTCTGGGAGTGTCTGAGGTGTGCCTGGGACTGTCAGAGGTGTACAAGGGGTGTCAGAGGAATACCTAGGGGTGACAAGGTGTGCACCTGGGTGTCAGATGTGTACCTATCGGAGGTTTACCTGGGAGTGTCGGAGTTGTGCCTGGAGTGTCAGGCGGACCCAGGGGGTGTCAGAGGTGTGCCTGGGGAGTATCAGGGTATGCCTGGGGAGCACAGATGTCAGAGATATGCAGGGTGTCAGTGAAGTGCCTGGAAGTCTCAAGGTGTGCCTCGGACTATCTTAGGTGTTGCCTGGGAATATCGGAGGTGTGCCAGGGGTGTTGAGGTGTGCCTGGAAGTGTCAGAGGTGTGCCTGGAGTGTGGGAGGGAGTTAGTGCACAAGGTGTGAATGTGTCTGAGGTGTGCAAGTGTCTCGAGGTGTGCCTGGGGTGTCAGAGGTGTGCCATGGGTGTCAGAGGAATGCCTAGGGTGTCAGGAGGTGTGGCTGGGGAGTGGCAGAGGTGTGCCTGGGGTGTCGAGGTGAGACCAGGGGTGTCAGAGGAGTGCCTGAGTGTCAGAGGTGTGCCTGGGGGGTATCGGAGGTGCCTGGGAATATCGGAGGTGTGCCTGGGGGTATCAGAGGTGTGCCAGGGGTCGTCAGATGCCTGGGGTCTCAAAGGTGTGCTTGGGAGTGTCAGTGAGAGTATGGGAATATCAGGTGTGCCTGGGAGTGTCAGTGTGCATCCAGGTGTCAGAGGTGTGCCTGGAGTGTCAGAGGTGCACTTGGGGTGTCAGAGATGTGCAAGTGTTGGAGGTGTGCATGGGAGTGTCACAGGGAGTGCCTGGGATTGTCAGATGTGTGCTGGGAGTGTCAGAGGTGTGCCTGGGAGTGTCAGCGGTGTGCCTGGGGTGTCAGAGGTTGCTAGGGAATGTCAGTGGGTACCAGGAGTCAAGGTGTGCCTGGGAGTGTCAGAGGTGTGCCTGGGAGTGTGTCAGAGGTGTGTGCCTGGGGAGTGTCAGAGGTGAATCTTGGAGTGTCATAGGTGTGCCTGGGGAGTGTCGGAGGTGTGCCTCAGGTGTGAGAGGTGTGCCTGGGGTGGTGTCAGGTGTGCCTGGGGTGTCAGGTGTGCCTGGGTGGCAGCGGTGTGCCTCTGAGTGTCAGGGGTTTGCTGAGGGATGTCAGTGGGTGCCTGGGAGAGTCAAGGTGTGCAGGAGTGTCAGAGGTGTGCCAGTGTCAGAGGTGTGCCTGGGTGTTGGAGTGTGCCTGGGGTGTGAGGTGTGCCTAGGGGTGTCTGAGGTGTGCCTGGGGTGTCTGTGGTGTGGGGTGTCAGGGGAGATCCATGGATTGAAAGAGGTGTGCCTGGGAGTGTCAGAGGTGTTCAGGGAGTGTCTGAGGTGTGCCTGGGACTGTCAGAGGTGTGCCAGGGAGTGTCAGAGGAATACCTAGGAGTGTCAAGGTGTGCCTGGGGAGTGTCGGAGGCGGACCAGGGAGTGTCAGAGGTGTGCCTTGGGTATCAGATTAAGGAGTGTCAGAGTGTGTGCCTGGGAGTGTCTGGTGTTGTGTCTGAGGTGTGCCTGGGGTGTCAGGGAGACCAGGGGTGGAGAGGTGGCCTGGGTGTCAGGGTGTGCCGGGAGGTCTGGGGTATGCTGGAGTGTCAGAGGTTGTGCAGGGTGTCAGAGGAATGCCTGGGGTGTCAGAGGTGTGCCTGGAAGTGTCAGAGGTGTGCCTGGGGTATCGGAGGTTTGCCTGGGGTGTCAGTTTGTACCTGGGGTGTCGGATGCGGACCTGGAAGTGTCAGAGGTGTGCCTGGGAGTGTCAGAGTGTGAACTGGGGAGTATCGGAGGTGTTACTGGGAATATCAAGTGTGCAGAATATCGGTGGTGTGCCAGGGGTGTCAGAGGTGTGCCTGGGAGTCTCAGAGGTGAACCAGGGAGTGTCAGAGGAGACCTGGGAGTGTCAGGATTGTAATTGGGGAGTATCGGAGGTGTGCCTGGGAGTATCAGGAGGTGTGCCTGTGGTGTCAGAGGTGTGCCTGGGGGTGTCAGGAGGTGTACCTGGGAGGTCAGAGGTGTGCCTGGGAGTGTCAGGGGTGTAACTGGGAGTGTCAGGTGTGCCTAGGGTATCGGAGGTTTGCGCAAGTGTCAGGTTGTGCAAGTGTCAGGCGGACCTGGGGTGTCAGAGGTGTGCCTGGGGTATCAGAGGTGTGCCTGGGGTGTCAGAGGTGTGCCAGGGGAGTCAGAGGAATGCCTGGGAGTGTCAGAGGTGTGCCTGGGAGTGTCAGAGGTGTGCCTAGGGTATCGGAGGTTTACCAGTGTCGGAGGTGTGCCTAAGTGTCAGAGGTGTGCCTGGGAATTATCAGGGTGTGCCTAGGTGTCAGGGGTGTGCCTGGGAATATCAGGTGTGCCAGGGAGTATCAGGAGTGTGTGGGTCTCAGAGGTGAACCAGGGAGTGTCAGGAGGGACCTGGGAGTGTCAGAGTTGTGCTGGAGTTATAGGAGGTGTGCCTGGAAGTGTGGAGGTGGCACCAAGTGTCAGAGGTGTGACTGAGGAGTGTCGGATGTGTAACTGGGGAATGTCAGAGGTGTGCAAGGGAGTGTCAGTGGGTGCCTGGGAGTCTCAAGGTGCACCTGAGTGTCGGAGGTGTGCCTGGGATATCGAGTGTGCCTGGAGATATCAGGTGTGCAAGTGTCAGAGGTGTGCCTGAGGGGATGTCAGTGGAGTGCCTGGAGAGTGTCAAAGGTTGTGCAAGTGTCAGAGGTGTGCCTCAGTGTCAGAGGTGTGCCAGAGTGTCAGAGGTGTGCCTAGGGTCAGTTTGTGTGTCTGAGGTGTGAGGGGGTGTGCCTGGAGTGTCTGGGGGTGTGGCACAGGTGTCAGAGGTGTGCCTGGGGTGTCGGAGGTGTGCCTGGGGTGTCAGAGGTGTGCCTGGGGGTGTCGGAGGTGTGCCTGAGTGTGGAAGTGTGCCTGAGAGTGTCAGGGGTGTGCCTCAGGTGTCGGGGTGTGCCTGGGGGTGTCAGAGGAATGCCTAGGATGTCAGAGTGTGCCAGAGTGTCAGTGTGCCTGGGGAGTGTCAGAGGTTTACCAGGGAGAGTCTGAGGGTGTGCCTGGGGAGTGTCAGAGGTGTGCCAGGGAGTGTCAGAGGAATGCCTGGGTGTGTCAGAGGTGTGCCTCGAGGTGTCAGAGGTGTGCCGAGGGTATCGGAGGTTTACCTGGGGTGTCGGAGTTGTGCCTGTGAGTGTCGGGAGGCGGACCTGGAAGTGTCAGGAGTGTGCCTGGTGCGTATCAGGGTGTGCCTGGGGTGTCAGAGGTGTGCTGGGAGTATCGGAGGTGTTGCTGGGAATATCGGAGGTGTGCCTGGGAATATCGGAGGTGTGCCAGGGAGTGTCAGAGGTGTGACTTGTGGGTCAGGGGTGAACCAGGGGAGTGTCAGAGGAGGACCTGGGAGTGTCAGAGTTGTACTTGGGATTATCAGGAGTGTGCCTGGGGAGTATCAGAGGTGTGCCTGTGAGTGTCAGAGGTGTGCAAGTGTCAGGGTGTGCCATGGTGTGTCAGAGGAATACTAGGGTGTCAGGGTGTGACTGGGTGTGAGGTGTGCCTAGGGGTGTCGGAGGAACCAGGGAGTGTCAGAGGGTACCTGAGGTGTCAGGGTGTGCCTGGGGTATGTGAGGGGTGCCGCGGAGATATCGGAGGTGTGCCTGGGGTGTCAGAGGTGTGCCAGGGTGTCAGTGGGTGCCTGGGAAGTCTCAAGGTGTGTGCCTAGGAGTGTCAGTGAAGTACTGGGAATATCGGAGGTGTGCCTGGGGAGGTCAGAGAGGTGTACCAGGGAATGTCAGTGGACTAATGGGAGTGTCAGAGGTGTGCCTGGGTGTCAGAGGGTGTGCCTTCAGTGTCAGAGGTGTGCCTGGGGTGTCAGAGGTGCACTTGGGAGTGTCAGAGATGTGCCAGTGTTGGAGGTGTGCATGGGAGTGTCACAGGTGTGCCTGGGATTGTCAGATGTGTGCCTGGGAGTGTCAGTGGAGTACTTGGGAGTGTCAGGGGTGTATCTGGGAGTGTCAGAGGTGTATCTTGGAGTGTCATAGGTGTGCCTGGGGAGTGTCAGGTGTGCCTCAGGTGTGAGAAGTGTGCCTGGTGGTGTCGGAGGTGTGTGGGGAGTGTCGGGTGTGCCTGGTGCAGCGGTGTGCCTGGGGTGTCAGGGGTTACTGAGGAATGTCAGTGGAGTACCTGGGAGAGTCAAGGTGTGCCTGGGGAGTGTCAGAGGTGTGCCTGGGAGTGTCAGAGGTGTGCCTGGGGAGTGTCAGGTGTGCCTGGGGTGTGGATGTACCTGGGGTGTCTGAGGTGTGCCTGGGGTGTCTGTGGTGTGCCTGGGTGTCAGGGAGAACCATGGAGTGAAAGGTGTGCCTGAGTGTCAGAGTGTTCCAGGGGAGTGTCTGAGGTGTGCCTGGGACTGTCAGAGTGTGCCAGGGAGTGTCAGAGGAGGCCTAGGAGTGTCAAGGAGGTGTGCCTGGGGGAGTGTCGGAGGCGGACCCAGGAGTGTCAGAGGTGTGTGGAGTATCAGAGGTGTGAGGAGTGTCAGAGGTGTGCCTGGGAGTGTCTGGTGTGCCTGGGGAGTGTCTGGGGTGTGCCTGGGAGTGTCAGGGGAGAGACCAGGGGTGAAAGGAGGTGTGCCTGGGAGTGTCAGAGGGTGTGCCAGGGAGAGTCTGGAGGTGGCCTCCAAGTGTCAGAGGTGTGCCAGGGGTGTCAGAGGATGCCTGGGGTGTCAGAGGTGTGCCTGGAGTGTCAGAGGTGTGCCTAGGGTATCGGAGGTTTGCCACCTAGTTGTCAGGTTGTGCCTGGTGTCGGATGCGGACCTGGAGTGTCAGAGGTGTGTGCCTGGGCGTATCAGAGGTGTGCCTGGGGTGTCAGAGGTGTGTGGGGTATCGGAGGTGTTGCACTGGGATATCGGAGGTGTACCTGGGAATATCGGAGGTGTGCAGGGGAGTGTCAGAGGTGTGCCTGGGAGTCTCAGAGGTGAACCAGGGAGTGTCAGAGGAGGACCTGGGAGTGTCAGAGTTGTACTTGGGAGTATCGGAGGTGGACCTGGGGAGTATCGGAGGTGTGCCTGTGAGTGTCAGAGGTGTGCCTGGGGAGTGTCAGAGGTGTGCCTGGGAGGTCAAGGTGTGCCTGGGAGTGTCAGGGTGTGGCTGGGGAGTGTCGGAGGTGTACCTAGGGTATCAGGAGGTTTGCCTGGGAGTGTCAGGTTGGCCTGGGGGTGTCGGAGGCGGACCTGGGAGTGTCAGGGTGTGCCTGGGGTATCAGAGGTGTGCCTGGGAGTGTCAGAGGTGTACCAGGGAGTCAGGGAATGCCTAGGAGTGTCAGAGGTGTGCCTGGGGAGTGTCAGGGGTGTGCCTGGGGTATCGGAGGTTTACCTGGGAGTGTCGGAGGTGTGCCTGGGGGTGTCAGGGTGTGCCTGGGGTATCAGAGGTGTGCCTGGGGAGTGTCAGAGGTGTGCCTGGGGAGTGTCAGGGGTGTAACTGGGGTGTCGGATGTGTGACAGGAATGTCAGAGGTGTGCAAGGGGTGTCAGTGGGTGCCTGGGAGTCTCAAGGTGCACCTGAGAGTATCAGGTGTGCCGGAATATCGGAGAGGTGTGCAGAATATCGGAGGTGTGCCTGGGGAGTGTCAGAGGTGTGGGGAATCAGTGGAGTGCCTGGGGAGTGTCAAGGTGTGCCTGGGGAGTGTCAGAGGTGTGCCTCGGAGTGTCAGAGGTGTGCCTGGGGAGTGTCAGGGTGTGCCTGGGGAGTGTCGGAGGTGTGCCTGGGGTGGGGGTGTGCCTGGGGTGTCTGGGGTGTGCCTGGGGTGTGGTGTGCCTGTGGGGTGTCGGAGGTGTGCAGGGTGTAAGGGGTGTACCTGGGGTGTCGGAGTGTGCCTCGGAGTGTCGGGTGTGGGAGTGTCAGAGGAATGCCTGGGGTGTCAGAGGTGTGCCTGGGGTGTCAGAGGTGTGCCTGGGGTGTCAGAGGTTTACCAGGGAGAGTCTGAGGGTGTGCCTGGGAGTGTCAGAGTGTGCCAGGGGTGTCAGAGGAATACCTAGGAGTGTCAGGTGTGCCTGGAGTGTCAGAGGTGTGCCGAGGAGTATCGGAGGTTTACCTGGGGGTGTCAGGGTTGTGCCTGTGAGTGTGGAGGCGGACCTGGAAGTGTCAGAGGTGTGCCTGGGCGTCAGAGGTGTGCTGGGAGAGTGTCAGAGGTGTAACTGGGAGTATCGGAGGTGTTACTGGGAATATCGGAGGTGTGCCTGGAGAATATCGGAGGTGTACCAGGGAGTGTCAGAGGTGTGCCTGAGGATCTCAGAGGTGAACCAGGGAGTGTCAGAGGACCTGGGAGTGTCAGAGTTGTACTTAGGAGTATCGGAGGTGTGCCTGGGAGTATCGGAGGTGTGCCTGTGAGTGTCAGAGGTGTGCCTGGGGTGTCAGAGGTGTGCTGGGGTGTCAGAGGTGTGCCTGGAGTGTCAGGGGTGTAACTGGGAGTGTTGGACGTGTAAATGGGGATGTCAGGCGTGTACCAGGGGGTGTCAGTGGAGTACCTGGGAGTCTCAAGGTGTGCCTGGGGATATCGGAGGTTTTACCTGGGAATAAGAGGTGTGCCTGGGAGTGTCAGAGGTGTGCCTGGGGTGTCGGAGGTGTGCCTGGGGAGTGTCACAGGGGTACCTGGGAGTGTCAGAGGTGTGTGCCTGTCAGTGTCAGAGGTGTGCCTGGGGTGTCGAGATGTGCCTGGGGAGTGTCAGGTGAATCTGGGGAGTGTCAGAGGGGTGCCTGGGGAGTGTCAGAGGTGTGCCTGGCAGTGTCAGAGTGTGCCTGGGTGTCAGGAGGTGTGCCTGCGTGTGTGAGAGTGTGCCTGGGTTGTCGGAGGTGTGCCTGGGGAGTGGGGTGTGCCTGGCAGTGTCAGCGGTGTGCCTGGGAGTGTCAGAGGTGTGCCTGGCAGTGTCAGAGGTGTGCTAGGGTGTCAGAGATGTGCCTGGGGAGTGTGGGGAGGTGTCTGGGAGTGTCGGACGTGTGCCTGGGAGTGTCAAGGTGTGCCTGGGAGTGTCAAGGTGTGCCTGGGGTGTCAGAGGTGTGCCTGGGGTGTCAGAGGTGTGCCTGGGTGTCAGGCTGTGCCTGGGGTGTGAGAAGTGTGCCTGGGAGTGTCAGCGGTGTGCCTGGGGAGTGTCTGGGGTGTGCACCAGGAGTGTCAGAGGTGTGCCTGGGGTGTCAGGGTGCACTTGGGAGTGTCAGAGGTGCACCTTGGGTGTCTGAGGTGTGCCTGGGGTGTCTGAGGTGTGCCTGGCAGTGTCTGAGGTGTGCCTTTCAGTGTCTTGGGTGTGCCAGTGTCAGAGGACTACCTAGGAGTGTCAGAGGTGGCTGGGGTGTCAGACGTGTGCCTGGGGTGTCAGAGGTGTGCCTGGGAGTGTCAGAGGTGTGCCTGGGAATTGAAAGAATGTGCCGCAGGTGTCAGAGGTGTATCTGGAAGTGTCGGACGTGTGCCTGGGAGTGTCAGGGAGTGTGCCAGGGAATGTCAGTGCCTGGGGAGTGTCAGAGTGTGCCTGGGAGTGTCAGAGGTGTGCCTGGGGAGTGTCAGAGGTGTGCCTGGGGAGTGTCAGAGGTGTGCCTGAGTGTCGGAGGTGTGCCTGGGAGTGTCTGGGGTGTGCACCAGAGTGTCAGGGGGTGTGCCAGAGTGTCAGTGGAGTGTGTGGGTGTGTCAGAGGTATGCCTGGGGTGTCGGAGTATGCATGGGTGTCAGAGATGTGCCTGGCAGTCTCAGCGGTGTGGCTGGGGAGTGTCAGAGGTGTGCCAGGGAGTGTCTGAGGTGTGCCTGGGAGTGTCTGGGGTGTGCCTGGGAGTCTCAGAGGTGAAACAGGGGAGTGTCAGAGGAGTACCTGGGAGGTCAGAGGTGTGCCTGGGAGTATCGGAGGTGTGCCTGGGAATATCAGGAGTGTGCCTGGGAGTGTCAGAGGTGTGCCAGGGAGTGTCAGTGGAGTGCCTGGGAGTCTCAAGGTGTGCTTGGGAGTGTCAGTGAAGTACCTGGAATATCGGAGGTGTGCCTGGGAGGTCAGAGGTGTGCCAGGGAATGTCAGAGTAGATGTGGGGTGTCAGGGGTGTGCCTGGGGTGTCAGAGGTGTACCTTCAGTGTCAGAGGTGTGCCTGGGAGTGTCAGAGGTGCACTTGGGAGTGTCAGAGATATGCCTGGGAGTGTTGGAGGTGTGCATGGGAGTGTCACAGGTGTGCCTGGGATTGTCAGATGTGTGCCTGGGTGTCAGTGTGCCAAGGAATGTCAGTGGAGTACTTGGGGAGTGTCAGAGGTGTGCCTGGGGTGTCAGAGTGTGTCTTGGAGTGTCGGGTGTGCCTGGGGTGTTGGAGATGTGCCTCGGGTGTGAGAGTGTGCCTGGGTGGTGTCGGAGGTGTGCCTGGGGTGTCGGAGATGTGGCAGCGTGTGTGGTGTGCCTAGTGTCAAGGTTTACTAGGGAATGTCAGTGGGTGCCTGGGAGTCAAGGTGTGCACCTGAGTGTCAGAGGTGTGCCTGGGGTGTCAGGGTGTGCCTGGTGTCGGAGGTGTGCCAGAGTGTAGAGTGTGCCTAGGGTGTCTGGGGTGTGCCTGGGGTGTCTGAGGTGTGCCTGGGGTGTCAGGGAGCCAGGGTGAGGTGTGCCTGGGGAGTGTCAGAGGTGTTCAGGGTGTCTGAGTGTACCTGGGACTGTCAGAAGTGTGCCAGGGGTGCCAGAGGAATGCCTAGGCGTGTCAAAGGTGTGCCTGGGAGTGTCAGATGTGTGCCTAGGGTATCGGAGGTTTCCTGGGAGTGTCAGGAGTTGTACCTGGGAGTGTCGGGGCGGACCAGGGAGTGTCAGAGGAGTACCTGGGGAGTATCAGAGGTATGCCTGGAGTGTCAGAGGTGCCTGGGAATGTCAGAGATATGCCAGGGTGTCAGTGAAGTACCTGGAAGTCTCAAGGTGTGCCTCGGACTATCGTGGAGTGTGCCTGGGAATATCGGAGGTGTACCAGGGGAGTGTTAGAGGTGTGCCTGGGAGTGTCAGAGGTGTGCCTGGGGTGTCAGAGGTGTTTCTGGGGAGCCAGGGGTGTGCCTGTGAGTGTGACAAGTGTGCCTGGGGTGTGTGTGTGGGGTGTGCCTGGAGGTGTCTGGGGTGTGCCTGGGGTGTCAGGGGAGAACCAAGGGAATGAAAGAGGTGTGCCGGGTGTCAGAGGTGTGCCAGGGGTGTGCTGAGGTGTACCTGGGGTGTCAGAGGTGTGCCAGGGTGTCAGAGGAATGCCTAGGAGTGTCAGAGGTGTGACTGGGGAGTGTCAGAGGTGTACCTAGGGTATCGAGATTGCCTGGAGTGTCAGGTTGTGCCTGGGAGTGTCGGAGGCGGACCTGGGGTGTCAGAGGTGTGCCTGGGAGTATCAGAGGTGTGCCTGGGAATTATCAGAGGTGTGCCTGGGGTGTCAGGAGGTGTACCAGAGAGTCAGAGGAATACCTGGGGTGTCAGAGGTGCACCTGGGAGTGTCAGAGGTGTACCTAGGGTATCGGAGGTTTACCTGGGAGTGTCAGGTGTGCCTGGGGTGTCAGGAGTACCTGGGAGTATCAGAGGTGTTCCTGGGAGTGTCAGGAGGTGTATGTGGAGTGTCAGGGGTGTAACTAGAGGTGTCGGATGTGTGAACTGGGAATGTCAGAGGTGTACAAGGAGTGTCAGTGGAGTACCTGAGTCTCAAAGTGCACCTGAAGGTATCAGGAGGTGTGCCTGGGAATATCAGGTGTGCCTGGGAATATCGGAGGTGTGCCTGGGAGGGTCAGAGGTGTTCCAGGGAATGTCAGTGGAGTTATGGGAGTGTCAGGGTGTACCTGGAGGTGTCAGTGTGCAGCTTCAGTGTCAGAGGTGTGCCTGTGCAGAGGTGCACTTGGGAGTGTCAGAGATGTGGAAGTGTTGGAGGTGTGCATGGGGTGTCACAGGAGCTGGGATTGTCAGATGTGTGCCTGGGAGTGTCAGAGGTGTGCCAAGGGAATGTCAGTGGTGTGAGTGTCAGAGGTGTACCTGGGAGTGTCAGAGGTGTATCTTGGAGTGTCATAGGTGTGCCTGGGAGTGTCAGGTTGTGCCTCAGGTGAAAGTGTGCCTGGTGGTGTCGGAGGTAGGTGTCGGAGGTGTGCCTGGCAGGTAACAGCGGTGTGCCTGGGAGTGTCAGATGTTTACTAGGGAATGTCAGTGGAGTACCTGGGAGAGTCAAAGGTGTGCCTGGGAGTTGTCAGAGGTGTGCCTGGGAGTGTCAGAGGTGTGCCTGGGAGTGTCGGAGGTGTGCCTGGGAGTGTGAGAGTGTGTGCCTGGGGTGTCTGAGGTGTGCCTGGGGATGTCTGAGGTGTGCCTGGGGAGTGTCAGGGGGAGGGCAAGGTGAAAGGTGTGCCTGGAGTGTCAGAGGTGTTCCAGGGAGTGTCTGAGGTGTACCTGGGACTGTCAGAGGGTGTATCGGGAGTGTCAGAGGAATACTAGGAGTGTCAAGGTGTACCTGGGAGTGTCAGATGTGTACCTAGGGTATCGGAGGTTTACCTGGGTGTCAGGTTGTACGCGAGTGTCAGGGCAGACCAGGGTGTCAGAGGTGTGCCTGGAAGATGTGAGGTACATGGGTGTCAGAGGTGCCTGGGAATGTCAGAGATGCCAGGGGTGTCAGTGAAGTGCCTGGAGTCTCAAAGTTGTGCCTCGGACTATCGTGGGTGTGCCTGGGAATATCGGAGGTGTACCAGGGGGTGTTAGAGGTGTGCCTGGGGTGTCAGAGGTGTGCCTGGGGTGTCAGAGGTGGCACCTGGGGAGTGTGGAGGTGTGCCTGGGAGTATCAGAGGTGTACCTGGGAGTGTCAGAGGTGTGCCTGGGGAGTGACAGGGGTGTAACTGGGAGTGTCGCATGTGTGGCTGGGTTTGTCAGAGATGTACAAGGGTGTCAGTGGGTGCACCTGAGGTCTCAAAGGTGCACCTGAGGTATTGGAGGTGTGCCTGGGAATATCGGAGGTGTGGGAATATCAGGAGTGTGCCTGGGAGGTCAGAGGTGTACCAGGGAATGTCAGTGGAGTAATGGGATGTCAGAGGTGTGCCTGGCAGTGTCAGAGGTGTGCCTTCGAGTGTCAGAGGTGTGCCTGGGGTGTCAGAGGTGCACTTTGGGAGTGTCAGAGATGTGGCTGGGGTGTTGGAGGTGTGCATGGGATGTCAGTGCCTGGGATTGTCAGATGTGTGCCTGGGAGTGTCAGAGGTGTGCAATGAATGTCAGTGGAGTGGTGGGGTGTCAGTGTACCTGGGTAGTGTCAGAGGTGTATCTTGGAGTGTCATAGGTGTGCCTGGGGTGTCGGAGGTGTGCCTCGAGGTGTGAGAGTGTACCTGGTGGTGTCGGAGGTGTGCCTGGGGTGTCGGAGGTGTGCCTGGCAGTAACAGCGGTGTGCCTGGGGTGTCAGAGGTTTGCTAGGGAATGTCAGTGAAGTACTGGGAGAGTCAAGCTGTGCCTGGGGAGTGTCAGAGGTGTGCCTGGGAGTGTCAGAGGTGTACCTGGGGAGTGTCGGAGGTGTGCCTGGGGTGTGAGGTGTGCCTGGGGTGTCTGGTGTGCCTGGGAGTGTCTGAGGTGTGCCTGGGGTGTCAGGGGAGAACCAGGAGTGAAAGAGGTGTGCCTGGGAGTGACAGAGGTGTTCCAGGGGTGTCTGACGTGTGCCTGGGACTGTCAGAGTGTACCAAGTGTCAAAGGAATACCTGGGTGTCAAGGGGTGCCTTGGAAGTGTCAGATGTGTACCTAAGTATCGGAGGTGTGGGGATTGTACCTGGGGTGTCGGAGGCGGACCCGGGAGTGTCAGAGGTGTGCTGGGGAGTATCAGAGGTATACCTGGGAGGTATCAGAGGTACCTGCGAATGTCAGAGATATACCAGGGAGTGTCAGTGAAGTACCTGGAAGTCTCAAGGTGTACGTCGGACTATCGTAGGTGAACCTGGGAATATCGGAGGTGTGCCTGGGAGTGTCAGGTGTGCCTGGCAGTAACAGCGGTGTGCCTGGGAGTGTCAGATGTTTACTAGGGAATGTCTGAGGTGCATGGGAGAGTCAAAGGTGTACCTGGGAGTGTCAGAGGTGTACCTGGGGTGTCAGAGGTGTGCCTGGGAGTGTCGGAGGTGTGCCTGGGGTGTGTGTGCCTGGGGTGTCTGGGGGTGTGCCTGGGAGTGTCTGGGGTGTGCTCAGGTGTCAGAGGTGTTCCAGGAGTGTCTGAGGGTGTACCTGGGACTGTCAGAGGTGTATCAGGGGTGTCAGAATACCTGGGAGTGTCAAGGTGTGCTGGGTGTCAGATGTGTGCCTGGGGTATCGGAGGTTTCTGGGGAGTGTCGGAGTTGTACTGGGAGTGTCAGGGCCAGTGTCAGAGGTGTACCTGGGTGTCAGAGGTATAAGAGTGTCAGAGGAGTGCCTGGGGAATGTCAGAGATATGCCAGGAGTGTCAGTGAAGTACCTGGAAGTCTCAAAGGTGTGCCTCGGACTATCGTGGGTGTACCTGGGAATATCAGGTGTGTACCAGGAGTGTTAGAGGTGTGCCAGTGTCAGAGGTGTACCTGGGAGTGTCAGAGGTGTACCTGGGGAGTGTCGGAGGTGTACCTGGGAGTATCAGAGGTGCTGGAGTGTCAGAGGTGTGCCTGGGGTGACAGGGGTGTAACTGGGGGTGTCGCATGTGTAACTGGGTTTGTCAGAGATGTACAAGGGAGTGTCAGTGGAGTACCTGAGTTCCAAAGGTGCACCTGAGAGTATTGAGGTGTACCTGAATATCGGAGGTGTACCTGGGAATATCGGAGGTGTACCTGGAGGGTCAGAGGTACCAGGAATGTCAGTGAGTAATGGGGAGTGTCAGAGGTGTACCTGGCAGTGTCAGAGGTGTACCTTCGAGTGTCAGGAGGTACCTGGAGTGTCAGAGGTGCACTTGGGAGTGTCAGAGATGTAGCTGGGAGTGTTGGAGGTGTACATGGGAGTGTCACAGGAGGCCCTGATTGCAGATGTACCTGGGAGTGTCAGAGGTGTACCAATGAATGTCAGTGGAGTAATTGGGAGTGTCAGAGGTGTGACCAGTGTCAGAGGTGTATCTTGAGTGTCATGGTGTACCTGGGAGTGTCGGAGGTGTACCTCGAGTGTGAGAAGTGTACCTGGTGTCGGAGGTGTACCTGGGAGTGTCGGAGGTGTACCTGGCAGTACAGCGGTGTACCGGAGTGTCAGAGGTTTACTAGGAATGTCAGTGAAGCATCTTGGGAGTCAAAGCTGTACCTGGGAGTGTCGAGGTGTACCTGGGAGTGTCAGAGGTGCACCTGGGAGGTCGGAGGTGTACCTGAGTGTGAGAAGCGTAACGGAGTGTCTGAGGCCTGGAGTGTCTGAGGTGTACCTGGGAGGTCAGGGGAGAACCAAGGAGTGAAAGAGGTGTACCTGGGAGTGACAGAGGTGTTCCAGGGAGTGTCTGACGTACCTGGGACTGTCAGGTGTACCAGGGAGTGTCAGGAATACCGAGGTCAAAGGTGTACCGGGAGTGTCAGATGTACCTAGGAGTATCGGAGGTTTACCTGGAGTGTCGGAGTTGTACCTGGGAGTGTCGGAGGCGGACCCGAGTGTCAGAGGTGTACCTGGAGTATCAGAGGTAACCTGGGAGTATCAGAGGAGTACCTGCGAATGTCAGAGATATACCAGGAGTGTCAGTGAAGTACCTGGAAGTCTCAAAGGTGTACGTCGGACTATCGTAGAACCTGGGAATACGGAGGTGTACCAGGGAGTGTTAGAGGTGTACCTGGGAGTGTCAGAGGTGTACCTGGGAGTGTCAGAGGTGTACCTGGGAGTGTCGGAGGTACCTGGGAGTGTGGGAAGGTACCTGGGAGTGTCTGAGGTGTACCTGGGAGTTTCTGAGGTGTACCTGGGAGGTGTGGAAGAACCAAGGAGTGAAAGAGGTGTACTAGGAGTGTCAGAGGTGTACCAGTCAGTGTCTGAGGTGTACCTTTGGAGGCCAGAGGTGTACCAGGGAGTGTCAGAGGAATACCTAGGAGTGTCAGATTTAACTGGGAGTGTCAGAGGTGCATGGGAGTATCGGAGATTTGCCTGGGAGTGTCGGAGTTGTACCTGAGAGTGTCGGAGGCGTGACCTGGGAGTGTCAGATGTAGCTGGGAGTGTTGGAGGTGTGGAGGCCAGGAGTACCTGATTGTGATGTGCACCTGGGAGTGTCAGAGGTGTACCAATGAATGTCAGTGTGGAGATTTGGGAGGCTTAGAGGCACCTAGTGTCAGAGGTGTATCTTGGAGTGTCATGGTACCTGGGAGTGTCGGAGGTACCGGAGTGTCAGAAGGTACCTGGTGGTGTCGGAGGTGTACCTGGGAGTGTCGGAGGTACCTGGCAGTAACAGCGGTGCCTGGAGGTCAGAGGTTTACTAGGGAATGTCAGGAAGTACCTGGGAGAGTCAGCAAATTGGAGTGTCAGAGGTGTACCTGGGAGTGTCAGAGGTGTACCTAGGAGTGTCTGAGGTATGCCTGGGAGTGTCAGGGAGAACCAAGGAGGAAAGAGGTGTACCTGGGAGTGTCAGAGGTGTTCCAGGGAGTGTCTGACGTACCTGGGACTGTCTGAGGTGTACCAGGGAGTGTCAAGGAATACCTAGGAGTGTCAAAGGTGTACCTGGAGGTCAGATGTGTACCTAGGAGTATCGGAGGTTTACCTGGGAGTGTGGAGTTGTACCTGAGTGTCGGAGGCGGACCCGGGAGGTCAGAGGTGTACCTGGGAGTAATTGAGGCTATCTGGAGTATCAGAGGAGTACCTGGGAATGTCAGAGATATGCATAGGAGTGTCAGTGAAGTACCTGGAAGTCTCAAAGGTGTACGTCGGACTATCGTAGGTGTACCTGGGAATAATGGAGGTGTACCAGGGAGTGTTAGAAGTGTACCTGGGAGTGTCAGAGGTGTACTGGAGTGTCAGAGGTGTACCTGGGAGGTCGGAGGTGTACCTGGGAGGTGTGAGAAGTGTACCTGGAGTGTCTGAGGTGTACCTGGGAGTGTCTGGAGGTGTACCTGGGAGTGTCAGGGAAGAACCAAGGAGTAAAGAGGTGTACGGAGTGTCAGAGGTACCAGGGAGTGTCTGAGGTGTACCTGGGAGAGTCAGAGGTGTACCAGGAGTGTCAGAGGAACACGAGTGTCAGAGATTTAACTGGAGTGTCAGAGGTGTACCTAGGAGTATCGGAGATTTGCCTGGGAGTGTCGGAGTTGTACCTGGGAGTGTCGGAGGCGGACCTGGGAGTGTCAGAGGTGTACCTGGAGTATCAGAGGTACCTGAGTGTCAGAGGTGTACCAGAGAGTCATAGAATGCCTAGGAGGCTGAGGTACCTGGGAGGTCAGAGGTAACCTAGGAGTATCGGAGGTTTACCTGGGAGTGTCGGAGGTGTACCTGAGTGTCAGAGGTACCTGGGAGTGTCAGGGGTGTAACTGGGAGTGTCGGATGTGCAACTGGGAATGTCAGAGGTGTACAAGGGAGTGTCAGTGGAGTACCTGGAGTCTCAAAGGTACCTGAGAGTATCGGAGGTGTACCTGGGAATATCGGAGGTTTACCTGGGAATATCGGAGGTGTACCTGGGAGTGTCAGAGGTGTACCAGGGAATGTCAGTAGAGTACCAGGAGTGTCAAAGGTGTACCGGAGTGTCAGAGGTACCTGGGAGTGTCAGAGGTGTACCTGGGAGTGTCGGAGGTGTACCTGGGAGTGTGAGAAGTGTACCTGGAGGTGTCTGGGTGTACCTGGAGTGTCAAAGGTGTACCTGGGAGGTCGGAGGTGTACCTGGGAGGTCAGAAGTGTACCTAGGAGTGTCGGAGGTGCACCTGGAGTGTAAGAAGTGTACCTGAGAGTGTCGGGGGTGTACCTGAGTGTCGGAGGTGTACCTGGGAGGTCGGAGGTGTAATGGAGTGTCAGAGGTGTACCTGGAGTGTCAGCAGGTGTACCTGGGAGTGTCTGAGGTGTACCTGGGAGTGTCAGAGGTGCCTGGGAGGTTCAGAGGTGCACTTGGGAGTGTCAGAGGTGTACCTAGGAGTATCGGAGGTTTCCCTGGGAGTGTCGGAGTTGTACCTGGAGTGTTGGAGGCGGACCCGGAGTGTCAGAGGTGTACCTGGGAGTATCAGAGGTGTACCTGGGAGTGTCAGAGTAGACCTGGAATGTCAGAGATATACCTGGGAGTGTCAGTGAAATACCTGGGAGTCTCAAAGGTGTACCTCGGAGTATCGTAGGTGTACCTGGGAATATCGGAGGTTTACCAGGAGTGTTAGAGGTGTACCTGGGAGTGTCAGAGGTACCTGGCAGTGTCAGAGGTGCATGGGGAGTGTCGGAGGTGTACCTGAGTGAAGTGTGTACCTGAGTGTCTGGGGTGTACCTGGGAGTGTCAAAATTTGGAGTGTCTGGGGTGTACCTGGAGGTCTGGGGTGTACCTGGGAGTGTCTGAGGTGTACCTGGGAGTGTCAGAGGTGTATTGGGAGTGTCAAGAATGTACCGGGATGTCAGGGAGTACCTGGAGTGTAGAGGTGTACCGCGAGGTCGGAGGTGTATATGGAGTGTTAGAGGTACCTGTCAGTGTCAGGGTGTACCTGGGAGGTCAGAGGTGTGCCTGGGAGGTTCCAAGTACCTGGGAGTGTGTGAGGTGTACCTGGAGTGTCAGAGAAGCACCAGGGAGGTCACAGGAGTACCTGGGAGTGTGAGAGTTGTACCTGCGAGTGTCTGAGGTGTACCTAGGAGTGTCTAAGGTGTACCTGAGGCTAGGGAGAACCAAGGAGTGAAAGAGGTGTACCTGGAGTGCCAGAGGTGTTCCAGGGAGTGTCTGAGGTGTACGGACTGTCAGAGGGTTAGGAGTGCAGAGAATACCTAGGAGTGTCAAGGTGTACCTGGGAGGTCAGATGTGTGCCTGTATCGGAGGTTTACCTGGGAGTGTCGGAGTTGTACCTGGAGTGTCGGAGGCGTACCTGGAGTGTCAGAGGTGTGACCTGGAGTATCAGAGGTGTACCGGAGGCTGAGGTGTACCTGGGGTGCTGAGGTGTGTACATTGGGAGTGTCTGAGGTGTGCACCTGGGAGGCCAGGGAAACCAAGGAGTGAAAGAGGTGTATCTGGGAGTGTCAGAGGTGTACCAGGGAGAGTCTGAGGTGTACCTGGAGTGTCAGAGGTGTACCAGGGAGGTCAGAGGAATACCTAGATGTCGAGGTACCTGGAAGTGTCAGAAGTGTACCTAGAGTATCGGAGGTTTACCTGGGGTGCGGAGTTGTACCTGGGAGTGTCGGATGCGGACCTGGAGTCAGAGGTGTACCTGGGCGTATGAAAGGTGTACCGGGAGTGTCAGAGGTAACTGGGAGTATCGAGGTGTTACTGGGAATATCGGTGTACCTGGGAATATCGGAGGTGTACCAGGAGTGTCAGAGGTGTACCTGGGAGTCTCCAGAGGTGAACCAGGAGTGTCAGAGGAGGACCTGGGAGCGTCAGAGTTGTATTGGGAGCATCGAGGTGTACCTGGGAGTATCGGAGGTGTACCAGTGTCAGAGGTGTACCTGGAGTGTCAGAGGTATACTGGGAGAGCCGAGGTACCTGGGAGTGTCAGGGGTGTAACTGGGAGTGTCGGAGGTGTCACCTAGAGAATGGAGGTTTGCCTGGGAGTGTCGGAGTTGTACCTGGAGTGTCGGAGGCGGACCTGGGAGTGTCAGAGGTGTACCTGGGAGTATCACAGAGGTGTACCTGAGCCAGAGGTGTACCAGGGAGTCAGAGGAATACCTACGAGTGTCAGAGGTGCACTTGGGAGTGTCAGAGGTGTACCTAGGAGTATCGAAGGTTTACCTGGGGTCGGAGGTACCTGGGAGGTCAGATGTGTACCTGGAGTATCAGAGGTGTACCTGGGAGTGTCAGAGGTGTACCTGGGAGTGTCAGGGGTGTACCTATGTCGGATGTGTAACTGGGAATGTCAGAGGTGTCCAAGGGAGTGTCAGTGGAGTACCTGAGTCTCAAAGGTGCACCTGAGAATGAGGTGTACCTGGGAATATCGGATGTGTACCTGAATATCGGAGGTGTACCTGGGAGTGTCAGAGGTGCAAAGGGAATGTCAGCAGAGTACCTGGGAGGTGTGCAGGTACCTGGAGTACCAGAGGTGTACCTCGGAGGTCAGAGGTGTACCTGAGTGTCGATGTGTACCTGGGAGTGTCGGAGGTGTACCTGGGAGGTGGAGAAGCATACCTGGGAGTGTCTGGGGTGTACCTGAGGTCAGAGGTGTACCTGGGAGGCCGGAGGTGTACCTGGGAATGTCAGAGGCACTGGAGTGTCGGAGGTCTACCTGGGAGGTGAGAGTTGTACCTGCGAGTGTCTGAGGTGTACCTTAGGAGGTCTGAGGTGTAACGGGAGGTCAGGGGAGAAACCAAGGAGAGAAAGAGGTGTACCTGGGAGAGTCAGAGGTGTTCCAGGGAGGTCTGAGTGTACCTGGGACTGTCGAGGTGTACCAGGGAGGTCAGAGGAATATAGAGGTCGGTGCAATTGGGAGGTCGATGTGTACCTGGGAGTATCGGAGGTTTGGGAGTGTCGGAGTTGTACCTGGGAGTGTCGAGGACCCGGAGGTCAGAGGTGTACCTGGGAGCATCAGAGGTGTACTGGGAGTATCAGAGGTGTACCGGAGGTCTGAGGTGTACCTGGGAGTGTCTGAGGTGTACCTGGGAGGCTAGGAGAACCAAGGAAAGAGGTATAATTGGGAGTGTGGGAGGTGTACCAGGGAGTCTGAGGTGTACCTGAGTGTCAGAGGTGTACCAGGGAGTGTCAGAGGAATACCTAGAAGTGTCAGGAGGTGCACCTGGAAGTGTCAGAGGTGTACCAGGAGTATCGGAGGTTTACCTGGGGTGTCGGAGTTGTACCTGGGAGTGTCGGATGTGGACCTAGTGTCAGAGGTACCTGGGCGTATGAGAGGTGTACCTGGAGGTCAGAGGTGAACTGGGAGTATCGGAGGTGTTACTGGGGAATATCGGAGGTGTACCTGGGAATATCGAGGTGTACCAGGGAGTGTCAGAGGTGTACCTGGGAGTCTCAGAGGTGAACCAGGAGGTCAGAGGAGGACCTGGGAGTGTCAGAGTTGTACTTGGAGCACGGGAGGTGTACCTGGGAGTATCGGAGGTGTACCTGTGAGTGTCGAGGTGTACCTGGGAGGTCAGAGGTGTACCTGGGAGAGTCGAGGTGTACCTGGAGTTTCAGGGTTGTAACTGGGAGTGTCGGAGGTGTACCTGGGAGTATCGGAGGTTTGCCTGGGAGTGTCGGAGTTGTACCTGGGAGTGCGGAGGCGGACCTGGGATTGTCAGAGGTGTACCTGGGAGTATCAGAGGTGTACCTGGGAGTGTCAGAGGTGTACCAGGGAGTCAGAGGAATACCTAAGAGTCAGGAGGTGTACCTGGGAGTGTCAGAGGTGTACCTAGGATTATCGGATGTTACCTGGGAGTGTCGGAGGTGTACCTGGGAGTGTCAGATGGTACCTGGGAGTATTAGAGGTGTACCTGGGAGTGCTGAGGTACCTGGAGTGTCAGGGGTGTAACTGGGAGTGTCGGATGTAACTGGTAATGTCAGAGGTGCATGGGGGAGGCAGTGGAGTACCTGAGTCTCAAGGTAACTTGAGAGTATCGGAGGTGTACCTGGGAATATCGGATGTGTACCTGGAATATCGGAGGTGTACCTGGGAGTGTCAGAGGTACCAGGGAATGTCAGTAGAGCCTGGAGTGTCAAAGGTATACCTGAGAACCAGAGGTGTACCTTGGAGTGTCAGAGGTGTACCTGGAGTGTCAGATGTTTACCTGGGAGGTCGGAGGTGTACCTGGGAGTGTGAGAAGTGTACCTGGGAGTGTCTGGGGTACCTGGGAGGTCAGAGGTGTACCTGGGAGGTCGGAGGTGTCCCTGGAAATGTCAGAAGTGTACCTGGAGTCGGAGGTCCACCTGGGAGGTAAGAAGGTACCTGAGTGTCGGGGTGTACCCGGAGGTCGGAGGTACCAGGAAGTGTCAGAGGAATACCTAGGAGGGTCGGGAGGTGTACCTGGGGTGTCGAGGTACCTGGAGGCAGAGGTTTACCAGAGAGTCTGAGGTACCTGGGAGTCAGAGGTGTACCAGGGTGTGTCAGAGGAATACCTAGGAGTGTCAGAGGTGTACCTGGAGTGTCAGAGGTGTACCGAGGAGTATCGGAGGTTTACCTGGGGTGGCGGTTACCTGAGTGCCGGAGGCGGACCTGGGGTGTCAGAGGTACCTGGAGTATCAGAGGTGTACCTGGGAGTCTCAGAGGTGAACCAGGGAGTGTCAGAGGAGGACCTGGGAGTGTCGAGTTGTACTTGGGAGTATCGGAGGTGTACCTGGGAGTATCGGGTGTACCTGTGGAGGTCAGAGGTGTACCTGAGTGTCAGAGGACTGGGAGTGTAAGAGGTGTACCTGGGAGTGTCAGGGGTGTAACTGGGAGTGTCGGAGGTGTAAATGGGAATGTCAGACGTGTACCAGGGAGTGTCAGTGGAGTACCTGGGAGTCTCAAAGGTGTACCTGGGAATATCGGAGGTTTACCTGGGAATATAAGAGGTGTACCTGGGAGTGTCAGAGGTGTACCTGGGAGTGTCGGAGGTGTACCTGGGAGTGTCACAGGAGTACCTGGGAGTGTCAGAGGTGTACCTGTCAGTGTCAGAGGTGTACCTGGGAGTGACAGAGATGTACCTGGGAGGTCAGAGGTGTATCTGGGAGTGTCAAAGGAGTACTTGGGAGGCAGAGTGTACCTGGCAGTGTCAGAGGTGCACCTGGGAGTGTCGGAGGTGTACCTGCGAGTGTGAGAAGTGTACCTGGAGTGTCGGAGGTGCACCTGGGAGTCGGAGGTGCACTGGCAGGGTCAGCGGTACCTGGAGTGTCAGAGGTGTACCTGGCAGTGTCAGAGGTGTACCAGGAGAGTCAGAGATGTACCTGAGTATTAATAGGTCTATCTGGGAGTGTCGGACGTGTACCTGAAAGTGTCAAAGGTGTACCTGGGAGTGTCGGTGTACCTGTGAGTGTCAGAGGTGTACCTGGGAGGCCAGAGGTGTACCTGGGAGTGTCGGAGCTGTACCTGGGAGGTGTGAGAAGTGTACCTGGAGTGTCAGCGGTGTACCTGGGAGTGTCTGAGGTGTACCTGGGAGTGTCTGAGGTGTACCTGGGAGTGCCTGAGGTGTACCTGGCAGTGTCTGAGGTGTACCTTTCAGTGTCTTAGGTGTACCTGGGAGGTCAGAGGACTACCGGAGGTCGAGGTGTACCTGGGAGTGTCAGACGTGTACCTGGGAGTGTCAGAGGTGTACCTTTGCAGTGTCAGAGGTGTACCTGGGAGGAAAGAAATGTACCTGGGAGTGTTAGAGGTGTATCTGGAAGTGTCGGACGTGTACCTGGGAGTGTCAGAGGTGTACCAGGAAATGTCAGTGGAGCACCTGGGAGTGTCAGAGGTGTACCTGGGAGTGTCAGAGGGGTACCTGGGAGGTCAGAGGTGTACCTGGGAGTGTCAGAGGTGTACCTGGAGTGTCGGAGGTGTACCTGGGAGGTCAGAGGTGTACCTGGGAGGCCAGAGGTGTACCTGGGAGGTTGTAGAGATGTACCTGGGAGTGTCAGAGGTGTACCTGGAGTGTCTGAGGTGTACCTGGGAGGTCTGAGGTGTACCTGGGAGGTTGGGAGAACCTGGGAGTGTCAGAGGTGTACCTGGGAGTGTCAGAGTGTACCAGGGAGTGTCTGAGGGTACCTGGGAGTGTCAGAGGTGTACCTAGGGAGTGTCAGAGGAACCTAGGAGGTCAGAGGTGTACCTGGGAGTCTGAGAGGTGTACCTGGGAGTATCGGATTTACCTGGGAGTGTCGGAGTTGTACCTGGAGTGTCAGAAGGGGTACCTGGGAGTGTCTGAGGTGTACCTGAGGTCAGAGGTACCAGGGAGTGTCAGTGGAGTAGCTGGGAGTCTCAAAGGTACCTGGGAGTGTGGAGGTGTACCTGGGAATATCGGAGGTGTACCTGGGAATATCGGAGGTGTACCTGGGAGGGTCAGAGGTGTACCAGGGAATGTCAGTGGAGAAATGAGTGTCAGAGGTGTACCTGAGTGCTCAGAGGTACCTGGGAGTGTCAGAGGTGTACCTGGGAGTGTCAGGAGGTGCACTTGGGAGTGTCAGAGATGTACCTGGAGTGTTGGAGGTGTTGGGGAGTGTCACAGGAGTATCTGGGATTGTCGGATGTGTACCTGAGTGTCAGAGGTGTACCTGGAGGTCAGAGGTATCTTGAGGTCATAGGTACCTGGGAGTGTCGGAGGTGTACCTCGGAGGTGAGAAGCGTACCTGGTGGTGTCGGAGGTGTACCTGGAGTGTCGGAGGTGTACCTGGCAACAGCGGTGTACCTGGGAGTGTCGAGGTTTACTAGGGTAATGTCAGTGGAGTACCTGGGAGAGTCAAAGGTACCTGGGAGGCAGAGGTACCTGGGAGGTCAGAGGTGTACCTGGGAGTGTCGTAGGTGTACCTGGGAGTGTGAGAAGTGTACCTAGGAGGTTCGAGGTGTACCTGGAGTGTCTGAGGTGTACCTGGGAGTGTTAGGAGAAACCAAGGAGGAAAAGAGAGGTGTACCTGGGAGTGTCAGAGGTGTTCCAGGGAGTGTCTGAGGTACCTGGAGTGTAGAGGTGTACCAGGGAGTGTCAGAGAATACCTAGAGTGTCAGAGGTGTACCTGGGAGGTCAGAGGTGTACCTGGAGTATCGGAGGTTTGCCTGGGAGTGTCGGAGTTGTACCTGGAGTGTCGGAGGCGGACCTGGGATGTCGAGGTGTACCTGGAGTGTCGGAGGTGTACCTGGAGTGTGAGAGGTGTACCAGGGAGTGTCTGGTACCTGGAGAGCGTCTGAGGTACCTGGGATTGTCGGTGTACCTGGGAGTGTGAGAAGTGTACCAGGAGGTCTGAGGTGTACCTGGGAGTGTACCTGGGAGTGTCTGAGGTGTACCTGGAGTGCTTCTACCTGGGATTGTAAGAGGTACACCTGGGAGGCCAGAAAGTGCCTGCAGGTCAGAATGCACCTGAGAGTGTCAGAGATGTACCTGAGGCCAGAGATGTATCTGGGAGACGGACGGTACCAACCAGGGGAGCCCGAAAACAGGTGAGCACCAGGGAGCACAGAGGCACCAAATCATCAGAGGTACCTGCAAGGCCAGAGGTGTACCTGGGAGCATAAAAACTGGGAGGCCAGAGTTGTAACTGGGAATGTCAGATGTACCAGGTGGTGTCAGTGAGTACCTGGGAGTCTCAAAGGTGCCTGGAGTATGGGAGGCTGCACCAGGAATATCGGGAGGCCTGGGAATATCGGAGGTGTGCCTGGGAGGCAAGAGAGGTGTACCTGGGAGTGTTGCCAGAGGTGTCCCTGGGAGGCCAGAGATGTACCTGGGAGTGTCAGAGTTGCATCTGGGAGTGTCTGGACGCACTCGGAGTGTCAGAGTGTACCAGGAATAACAGTGAGCACAGGAGTGCCGGAGGAAAATGGGAGTGTGAGAAGTACCTGGGAGTGCTGGGAGGTGTACCTGGGAGTGAGAAGTACTCATGAGTGCCGGAGGTGTACCGGAGAAGCCGGACGGTACACTTGGAGTGTCAGAGGTGTACCTGGGAGTGTCAGAGGTGCATCTGGAGTGTCGGAGGTGTATCTGGGAGTGTGAGAAGTGTACCTGGGAGGTCGGAGGTGTACCTGGGAGGCCGGAGGTGTATCTGGCAGTGTCACCGGTGCACCTGGGAGCAAAGAGGTACCAGGGAATGTCAGTGGAGTACCTGGGAGTGCCAGGGTGTACCTGGAGTGTCTGGAGGTGTACCTGAGAGTGTCAGAGGTGTACCTGTGATTGCTTGAGGTGTACCTGGGGAGTGTAAGAAGTGTCCTGGGAGTGTCGGAGGTGTACCTGGGAGTGTCGGAGGTGTACCTGGGATTGTCGGAGGTGCACTTGGGAGTGTCAGGAGGTGTACCTGGGAGTGTCTGAAGGTACCTGGGAGTGTCAGAGGTGTGCCTGGAAGGCTCATAGGCACTTGAGAGTGCAAGAGGCACCTTGGAGTGTCTGAGGGTACCTGGGAGGTGGGAGGTGCACCAGCGTCTGGATGTACCTGGCAGTGTCTGGAGGTGTACCCCAGTGTCAGTGATAAACCTGGGAGCATGGTGTATCTGGGAGTGTTAGAGGTGTATCAGGGAGGACAGAGTACCTAGGAGTGTGGGAGGTGTACTAGGAGTGAGAAGTGTACCTAGTGGGTGTCTGGGTGTAAATGGGAGGTCAGAGGTGTACCTGCCAGCAAGGGGTGTACCAGAGTGTCAGTGGAGTACCTGGGAGTGTCTTAGGTGTACCTGGGAGTGTCAGAAGTACCTGGGAGGCCAGATGTGCATTTGGGAGAGTCGGACGTGTTCCTGGGAGTGTCAGGAGGTGTCCAAGGGAATGTCAGTGGAGTACCTGGGAGTGTCAGAGGTGTACCTGGGAGTGTCAGAGGTGTACCTGGGAGTGTCGAGGTGTACCTGGGAGTGAGGGGCACCTTGAGTGTCAGAGGTACCAGGGAGCACAGTGCACCTGGGAGTGTCGGAGGTACCTGGGAGTGTGAGAAGTGCCTGGGAGTGCCGGAGGTGTCCTGGGAGTGTCGGAGGTGTTCCTGGAGTGTCGGAGGGCACCTGGCAGTGTCACGGTGTACCTGGGAGTGTAAGAAGGTCCTGGGAGTGTCGGAGGAGTACCTGGAGTGTCGAAGGTGTACCTGGGAGGTAAGAAGAGTACTGGGAGTGCCGGAGGTACCTGGGAGGTAAGAAGTGTACCTGGGAGTGTCGGAGGTGTGCCTGGGAGTGTCGGAGATGCACCTGGGAGGTCAAGAGGTGTACTTGGGAGGCCAGAGGTGCACCTGGGAGTGTCACGGTGTACCCACGGAGGTCTGAGGTGTACCTGGGAGTGTCAGAGGTGTGCTTGAGTGTCAGAGGTGCACTTGGGGTGTCAGAGGTGCTCTTGAGTGTCTGAGGTGTACCTGGGAGTGTCTGAGGTGTACCTGGCAGTGTCTCAGGTGTACCTGGCAGTGTCTGGAGGTGTACCTGGCAGTGCCAGCAGTACCTGGGAGTGTGAGCTGTGTACCTGGGAGGCAGAGGTGTATCAGGGAGGACAGAGGAGTACCTAGGAGGTGTGACGTGCACCTAGGGAGTGTGAGAAGTGTACCTGGGAGTGTCTGGGGTGTACCTGGGAATGTCTGGTAGGTGTACTGGAGAAGCCTGAGGTGAACCCTGGAGTGTCAGGAGAATTACCAGGAGTGCAACAGGAGAACTGGGAGTGTGAGAGGTGTACCGGTGTGAGAGGTGTACCTGGGAATATCAGGAGGTGTACCTGGGAACATCGGAGGTGTACCTGGGAACAGGGAGGGCACCTGGAAATAGGAGGTGTACAGAGTGTCAGGGTGTACCTGGGAGTGTCGGAGGTGTTCCTGGGAGTGTCACAAGAGTACCTGGGATTGTTTGAGGTGTACCTGGCAGTGCCAGAGGGACCTGGAGTGTCAGAGATGTACCTGGTAGTGTCAGAGTTGTACCTGGGCGTGTCAGAGATGTACCTGGGAGTCTCAAAGGTGTACCTGGGAGTGTCAGAGGTGTACCTGGGAGAGTCAGAAGTGTACCAGGGAGTGTCAGAGGTGTACCTGGGAGTGTCGGAGGTGTACCTGGGATGGGAGGAAGGTACCTGGGAGTGTCTGGATGTACCTGGGAGTGTCTGAGGTACCTGGGA
>NW_024745539.1:0-7954 GCF_018991925.1 Homarus americanus | reverse complement strand
TGTTCGTGTTCTGGGTAATAAGTTCAATATACAGGAGCGAACACAAACACCTGTATAGATTTTGTAGGTTCGATTTACTGGATAAGAGATATGTACACAAGGGGAGTAGCGCTCTTCAACCTGTCTGCTTGTCAACTGCTCTATAGACGACGTATGGCAAGTGAGACATTAACAGCTTCCATACGTCGCCAGGCACATTAATTAAGCATGTGGGACATGGTAATAACATTGCCACACGCTGCTAGCTAGGCTGAATAAATAATATATATAAATGGAGCACATACATCATATACATACATAATATATAATACAGCATACATAATACAGAATATACATACACCTCCCTCCCCCCTATACGCTCATAGCAAAGTCTTGAGCGGACCTTTTCTTTTGGATCCGTTCTGAGCGTCGAGGGACTAGATCACTGGGAAGGGTATGGGACTCAACACTGGTGGCGGGGTCAGCAGAAGGCATTGTTACGGGGCGGAGAAAACGGCGGTTCCTCCACCACACACGACCACTGGGTAACCGCACCTGGTAGTCCCGTGACCTACCGAGACCCATGACTACGCCTACTTTGTCCCAACGTAGGGAGGTCGGGTCCTGAACACGGACTTGGGTGCCGACACTCAACCTACGTGATACGGGTAGTCTCCATTAGAGGTTCACGGCGCCATAAGCTCGTTCAACAGGCTTTTTGTGAAATATAACTGAGTCTAGGACTGCTTTTAGTATCCTGGTGGTCCAGAGGTATCGTTCCCCGGTCACAGTCATGGGCTCGTGGGCCGTGGGTTCAAATCCTGGCGGGTTGAGGTGTTGATTGTATGTAGAAGTCCGCTTGCTTTATTGGGCTAATGAAATATATATGGATTCTCGTGTTTCGAAGCCGGATTTGCTAAAACGTTACTCTTACCACCTACGTGATACCGGTAGTCCCCATTAGAGGTTCACGGCGCCATAAGCTCGTTCAACAGGCTTTGTGTGAAATATAACTGAGTCTAGGAGTGCTTTTAGTATCCTGGTGGTCCAGAGGTAGCGTTCCCCGGTCACAGTCATGGGCTCGTGGGCCGTGGATTCGAATCCTGGCGGGTTGAGGTGTTGATTGTATGTAGAAGTCCGCGTGCTTTATTGGGCTAATATATATATATATATATATATATATATATATATATATATATATATATATATATATATATATATATATTTATTTATTTATATATTTATATATTTATATGTACACACACAGTTTATATGGGGTGCCAAATAAAAATTTACTTTGGCAACCACACGAACACACACACACACACACAAACACACACACACACACACTCAACACCCACACCTCCTTCCCCGTGGCTTGAGGAGATAACATGCCTGTAATCTGAGCTGCGGAAACCAGACAACACTTTAAACGCTGAATTGTTTGCAACGTTAATTGAAATATCAGCCGCCAGTACAAATGACGTGTGAGTAAAATTCTTATGACAACGGCACAAAGTCAACTAAACTTTACTGAATATGAAGCAGAAGAACTGTTTTAATTTTATGACTCATTAAGGCATTTTTTACATGTGTACTTTTTCCGTCAGTTCTGTTCTCATAAATGATAACACCTGTCTCTCTGTCATAGCTCATTGGTCTTACGTCATTGCTCTTGGGAAATTTAGAAACTACTCCAAGAAAAAAGGCAAAATGTTTCTTCTTCCTTATCAGTTATGTTATCATATATTGTGGAGGAGTAAACCTGGCAACACCATAACGTTCACCATTACACCATCACTTTAGTTCTGACTCACTGTTGTTTGTTGGCCTGAGTGGCATAACCCAGCAGATCAGGGAGGATCAACGTCACGATATATACATCAACGTGTTAACAAGTATTACCCAAAACATACAACATCAAGACGTGCTGTACTATTGAATCCTTTTGGGTGATTAGAAAATTATTTTGTTCTTAATTATATATCTGTAAAAGCGTTAACATTCAACCAGTAGCGGATTTGATTTATAATTCGATTTCCATTTCCATATTTTCAGATGAATATTTCTTAGTTCAAGGGCGCGAGCCATAAGCTTCTCATGAGGTAACAATATTCTTATGTCAAGTATTTTGTTTAAAATTTTTGCAGGATATAAAAGTGTTTTATATTCCAAATGAATCTTAACTACAAGTGGAGTTGGAAGGTCTCACGGGGAGGAGATAATTCCAAATTTGTAAGCAGTCGTAAAGTGATATTTTGTTATACAGGGTGTGTTTGCTTTTTAGCCAATATAACACCTTTACTTAAATCTGTTTATTTCTGTTTTCGGTTGTTTAGGTATTTCTTATTCCTCAATTATTTGGTAAGATGCTGTTTCCTCATATTATCGTAGCTTCTCTCATGCATCTTGTTAAATTCCTTCATATATTTCTTCATAGTTTCCTCATTTCACCTTCCTCCGTCCTGCCTCCCTCAAGCACCTCCCAGCCGCCTCTTAATGATACACTTTCTTATTTACACAACTTTTATTCTATACAATGTACAAATTATTATATGTTAATATTCTTTCTTCTTTTAATGTTTTTCTACGAGTCATCTCTAGTCTCTTAAATACAATTCTATGTTGATCTTTTATCGGCTATGTTAACATTCCATTATCATCACTAATGCTACTTTTTATTGACCTGTTGGGTGAGTGGAAACAGTGCTCGCTTCTTATGCCAAGGATGGCTAGTTCAATCCCAGGACATTTTTATTCAAACTAGATCTAAAAAAGTACCCAATTTTACAGTTAGGAAGTGATGTTGGTCGAGTACAGTGCCGACTACGCTGCCTCATTGAGTACCAGAGGCTTACTCTGTAATATACAGTGTGTTGTATCCAGACTGCCCCAAACGGGCAGTCGTGTTTATGGGACACCTCCACTCTCACAGAGGAAAATATTATCTGTCCAGCTGTCCGTCATTGGTAATTAAGATCTCGGAATAATTCAGTAATCACTATTTCGCTCTTTTCTATAAAGCTGTGACCCTTCTTTTTTTTCTTTCTTTATAGCGAATATGTACACTACAGTAGACCCATGTGGTTAACTTGTTGTTAGTCTATAGGTATAGGGCATAAATTGGCGTTGTGTTCAGGATTCTTCTCTCCTTCACTGATGTCACCCGCACAAACCCACTACCCATAATCTTCACTCTTATCTTTTCCCTTGTGGTTTGTCCATCACATTCCATTTGTTCTAATATTTGCTGTCGTGCTAAATACTCTCTATCATTCTCATTTTTATCGATACATTTTGCTTTATTAGCTAGTATTTTTTACAGAAGAACAGAAAAAGTACAGAATGTGGAGGAAAATTTTTCGTATATTACTTCGTTGAGAATCTGAACATCTGTAAAATACAAAAACAAATGTTGACTGAAAGGCGAGGCATCTTACGACGACTATTGTTAATAAGTCCCAAACCTCGTATAATATAAACTACTGCTCTGTTACCTGTCTTTCCTGTATTTTACGATTTACCTGTAAAACCTAAAAGAAAACTGGTGAAAAATACTCGAGGGATGACAGCAGACACCTGTTATTGTGTCTCCGAGTCACGAGGGCGTCTTTAAGAGTAATTAATACCTGGTATGTGTGTGTGTGTGTGTGACCCATTAACCTAAGGTAAGTTTAAGACGAGAGTTCTGGAGTACGAGGCCACTAGAAGCTTCAAGAGTGCTTCCCCACTGACGAGTGCTTTCCCCCACTGACAAGTGCTTCCCACCGCTGACGATTGCTTCTACCGCTGACGAGTGCTTCCCCCACTGACGAGTGCTTCCCCCAGCTGATGAGTACTTCCCACTGCTGACGAGTGCTTCCCCCACTGACGAGTGCTTCCCCCCACTGACGCGTACTTCCCACTGCTGACGAGTGCTTCCCCCGCTGACGAGTGCTTCGCCCACTGAGGAGTGCTTCCCCCCCACTGACGAGTGCTTCCTACTGTTGACGAGTGCTTCCCCCTCTGATGAGTGCTTCCCCCCGCTGTAAGGGCGGAAACGATCTTCCTGCTCGTTACCGCTGCTCACTCGCTCGTTTGCTGGCGCGACCCCTCACTTGGGGGGGTTGGACGGAAGTATGGACGTAGCTGCTACCAGCGTCACCGGGGCAGATCCTACTCAGCAGTCAGTACAGTCCCTACCTCCCCCGTTGTTTGTCAAATTCTGGCTGTGATCTCATCAAAGGCTTGGGACTCGTGGGCTGTGTCCCCAGACCTTCACCTATCGACTGTCAATCTTCTGTACCCCATACCACGACCGTCAGCTCATCTCCTCCGTCTGTGCCCCGGTGTTCTGCCATATCAAAACTTCGGCCGCTGTCGCTCAAGTGAGGAGTTGAAAGGACCATCCCCCTGAGAGTGGATCACTGCGTTCCAGAACTTTCCCCAGGGCCGCTGCCGTAGGAAATATCTGTTCATTGTTTGATTTTATTGTTGTTTGATTCCTTTAATTGCTGACTCCTTTTCATTGTTTGATTCTATCAGTTGTTGACTTCCCTTAACTGCTTCATTCCATAAATTGTTTGATTCCATTAATTGTTTGATTCCATTAATTATTGGACTTCCATTAACTGTTGACTGCATTAGTTGTTTGACTCCCATAGTTGTTTTCATGTTTGTTGAGTGGTGTCAGAGTTTTGTGTTATATTTTTATAGTAAAGAGATGTCAATCTCAAACGGTTGTTTGTTATTCCTCAGAAAACCATGGTCCTTGACTTTATAAGATCCTGATTAGTCAGGCCTTTACACCCGCTGACGAGTGTTTCCCCGCTGACGAGCGTTTCCCCCGCTAACAAGTGCTTCCCACCGCTCTCGAGTGTTTCCCCCCTCTGACGAGGGCTTCTCCCCACTGACTAGTGCTTCCTCCCAGCTGACGAGTGCTTCCCTAGCTTACGGTTGCTTCTCCCCGCTGGCGAGTACTTCCTCCCCACTGACAAGTGCTCCTTCCCAGCTGACGAGTGTTTCCTCCCTGCTGAAGAGTGCTTCCCCCCGCTGACAAGTGTTTCCCCCGCTGACGAGGGTTTACCGCGCTGTTGAGTGTTTCCCCTCGCTGACGACTGCTTCCCCCGCTGACGAGCTGCTTCCCCGCTGACAAGTGTTTCCCCCCTGCTGACGAGACGAGTGCTTCCCCCCGCTGACGAGTGCTTCCCCCGCTGACGAGTGTTTCCCCCGCTGACGAGTGTTTCCCCCCGCAGACGAGTGCTGATTAAAAACATCGAAAACTGCATCAGGTTCGACGTAAGTTAAGTTAGGTTTGGCTAGGATGGAAGGTTAGATTAGGTAAGCGTGGGACATGTTAAGTTACGCTAGGTTGCATTAGTTTTGGTTTGATTAGGTTATGTTAGGTTAGGGTGCATTGGTTAGTTTAGATAAGCGTGGGACATGTTAAGTTAGGTTAGGTTAGATTAGGTTAGGTTGTTTTAGGGTTGGTTAGGTTATGATGGATTCGGTTAGGGTGGAATAGGTTAAGTTGGGTTTGGGTGGATCAGATTAAGGTAGGTTTAAATGTAATTCTTAATACTAACAAGACAGATATATGATGGTGTACTTGGAGAAGAAACGGTGTAGCTGTGTGCAGCCCCGCGGTCAACGCTCCAAATAGGCATCCACTGATCACATTTTTTGTGGTGTAAAATGTACAGTATGTGAAGGTGGGTCCCTACAACCCTCCAAATGGACGCGTCTCTGTTTGAAGGTCGTGTTAACATCTCGTCATAACTTACGGTTTATCTCCGCTTTAATATTACGATGTAAATAACTGTGTACCATTACTAAGTCCAGTTTATTTTAGTGTTTATGTGAAAAATTCGGTTGATGCAGCTCATATGATGCAGCTCATAATGATGCAGCTCATTATGCAGCTCATTATGCAGCTCATCCTCCACAACTGTTTTAGGAAGGAATATTTGGAATATTGTCCTCTACTGTTTCTCTATTAACTTAAAGTAATCAATAATTTGACAGAAGAAAGTTAGTGGGATGAGCAGTAAATATACCTTTATACAAAAAATATAATTGTCTTTATTTTTCAATATGTTTGGTTGTGTGGCCAGCGACGTGCTCGGTTATGACCGCCACCAACAGTATTACTGTAGAGGACCTCTGGTATACAGAGTTCTTTATCAAACACCAAAAATATTGTTTGTAATGCCATGGAAAATAATAATGACATGTAAATTAGACAGTTAAGTTCATCCGTTTGTCATGACAGCGAGTACAGTAATTATTAGTGAAAATGTTTGACGCTAATTCATATCACTTTTGAAAATAGGTTCAGCTTCAATCTTTCCATTCACTTAAGTGTTGAGTAACATTTCAGAATTAGATAAATCAATACATAAGAAATCCGCGTTATATTTCCGATAATATCGGACGTAAATTGTCAGTGAATAAATATTTCGAATGTTTGTCTTTCTGATACAAATTATACATTGACTGCATTACTTAGTATACTGACACATTTCTGGTTGTTTATTTGTGATTGAATTTAAATAAAAACTTATATAATTCACAAGAGCTTCCCATTCTAAGAGATAAGAAAATCGTAAGAAACAGCGCACATATGATTAATATTCATGTACATAAAACGAAACAATTATATTTGGGTGCACGACCAATTTTATCACCTAACTAAATGGTCTAATTGTTTTCCTGTTGCTAAGCTTATCATTGAAGACGTCTCCAAATAAAAGTGAATAATTGTAGTCTGAAGAACATCTGTATATACTGTAGAACAACAAATACAAAGATACTATGATACATTATACACTATCATAATGCAAGTACATCACTGAAGGTTTACCCATTTTCTCAACGCATAATATTTACTCCTAAAAAGATAACGGATCCACGGATATGTACTGTACAACATTCACCTCAGCATCAATCTGCCTTCCTTAATCAATTCTAGTCATCTCCAATATCTGTTTTATGGTCTGGATCACCTCTGCTTGACGTTCCTGGGTCAGAATATATATTGAGGCTCTTGTAGATATGACTGTGTGTTATATTCACGTCATTAATGGTGCCTTGCATAACCTTGCAATATCTCGGCGTATGTGGGTCAATATGGCACCGTCGATTATGCCAAATATTATGCGTTTTAAGGATGTTTTGTTAAAGAGAAACATATTGAATTAAAGTATTTTGATAAAGCTGGCTGTTTCTTAGGTATGGAGAGAAGTAAACCTTTGCTTTAACAGATCACATTACTAGGTGTGTTAACAGCCAGTATGGGCCATTGAGTTTATTATTATATTTACCAGTTTTTATATAGCTTAGTGTTACCGCAATCAGTAATGAGTAGGATGACACATAAACAAACATTATGTTAGGCTGTAAGTCATGTCATGTTTATTGGGTGTGTCTGCCCGTATACAGTATATAGAGTGTTGAGATGGTGGAAGATGAGAGACCCAGAGGAGGTGAGGTGTTGGGTGGTAGTAAGGGAAGCTTGTTTGTGTATAACCACCTGAATCAGCCCTCGCCCATCGAGCCAGGGTTGGGGAGGCGACAGCAGGGTATCTGCATTGTAGCTAACCAGACCACAGAGGCAACACCTAAACTGGTTCCTCTGTAGTTATTCAGATCACCGAGGCAGCACTTAACCTGGTTCCTCTGTAGTTATTCAGATCACAGAGGCCACACCTAACCTGGTTTCTCTTGAGACTTTCAACACGTAAGTTTAACTGGTACTTATTGTGTACACAGGTAGACTGTGTCCATTGCATCGTTTATCATTGTGACAACATAAAATATGGAATTAAGTACTCATTGTAAATGTTAAGATTAGACTAATTACATAGCTATAATTGTCATGTATGATTTAGTTTAAATAGTAAAATGAATTGTATTCAACAGGTTTGACCGAATTATAACGGTCGAGTTTAACGTGAAAAGTCTGATTATCCTTTAACCTCCTGAATGGCGGTTACAC
>NW_024745538.1:0-12226 GCF_018991925.1 Homarus americanus | reverse complement strand
ATATATATATATATATATATATATATATATATATATATATATATATATATATAATCAACACCTCAACCCGCCAGGATTCGAACCCACGGCCCACAAGCCTATGACAAGGAGAAGAACAATAATAGTGCTTTATTGGGCTAATGAAATATATATGGATCCTCGTGTTTCGAAGCCGGATTTGGTAAAACGTTACTCTGACCACCTACGTCATTCGGGTGGTCCCCATTAGAGGTTTACGGCGCCATAAGCTCGTTGAACAGGCTTTGTGTGAAATATAACAAAGTCTAGGACTGCTTTTAGTATCCTGGTGGTCCAGCGTTTAGCGTTCCCCGGTCACAGTCATAGGCTTGTGGGCCGTGGGTTCGAATCCTGGCGGGTTGAGGTGTTGATTATATGTAGAAGTCCGCGTGCTTTATTGGGCTAATGAAATATATATATATATATATATATATATATATATATATATATATATATATATATATATATATATATATATATATATATATATTTATTTATTTATTTATTTATTTATATGCTGATAACCACAAGGAAAGAAGAAAACACGAAGTTCCCAAGCGCTTTCGTGTAATTCACATCTTCAGGGGTGAGTGCAGACTAGAGAGAGTAATACAAATCAAGGTGTATATATACAGAGGGTGAGACCAGGTCCACAATGGTCAGGTATTAGGTAATGACCCTACTAATCTTTAAATAGCACACAACGGTTGGTGGTCAGGTCAGATGGTCAAGTGACCCGGCCTTCTCACCTGATCACAAATCTTCTTAATTACAAAATTGTCCAGCTTATACATGCCGTTACTCAAATTCATGTTGAATGCTTCGGTATGTTTAATAAGACTAGATTCTATGATGTTCCTACTATCAATTGAATTACATGGTAATATTGAGGAGGCATTATCCCAGTCAATGCAATGCTTGTTATCCCTCAAATGAACAAACAGAGCATTGGATTCCTGGCCTGTCCTAACACTGTATTTGTGTTGTTTAACCCCAGCTGCAAAGATCTCACCTGTCTGGGCTCAAGTAAAACATATTACATTCTATATATATATATATATATATATATATATATATATTTATTTATATATATTATATATATATATAGATTTATATTAATATATTATATATATATATATAAATATACATTTATATATATATATATATATATATATATATATATATATATATATATATATATATATATATATATATATATATATATATATATATATATATATATATATATATATATATATATATATATATATATATATATGCAAGTAAATCACCGTAGGTGTGATTCAGGATATGTTGATAATCACAAGGAAACATTCAGGGTGAGTACAGCACTAGTCTGTACTCACCCCCTGAAGATGTAATTACACGAAAGCGCTTGGGAACTCTGTGTTTTCTTTTCTTTCTTGTATATATATATATATATATATATATATATATATATATATATATATATATATATATATATATATATATATATATATATATATATATATATATATATATATAGTACTGTTAATGAATATGATGTATTTCTTTGTGTATGAACCTCTGTCCTGCGTGGCAGAGAGAAGTGATACCACCCTCATTGTCAATACCTGACTGAATTTCTCAGAATAGGCAAACTGTACCCCAAGCTTTGTCAACAAATTTGTTAAACTTAAAACAAAATTCCTGTACTCTCCCTCTTCCCAAACGAAAACATTCACCTCCCTCACCCTCTCCACCTCTCACGAGTATAAGTAAAAGAAAGAGTAAGAGAAAGAAGAATAAATATATAAATAAATAAGTATATAAACATAAAGAATTAAAAAGACAGTAAAAGAGTAAGTTGTTACATAAAATATGTTACCTTAAATTAGGCACACATATATAAACCCTTGTATCTGTTACACTGGTGATGATAATAAATATGGTACCTAGAATATTAATGATGTTCATGATAAAAGCAACAAGAATCTTGACAATATAATAATAATAATAATAATAATAATGATAATAAAAATAATAAAAAAAATAATAATAATGAGGATGGCCGGCCCAATGGCCACCTTAGCATGAATTTGTTTAAGGTGTAGAAGCTGTCGCCAACACAACAACCACACCCTGAGTTAACGAGTTGCATGACCCAGTGTCAAGGAATAGTCCAAGAAGTCCGGGCAACTCGCCAACTACACTGGCTAACCATTACCCCGGAATACGATCCGCAAATCGATTAACATCCAGGTTCCCATTTACTGCTGGGTAGACAAAGGCAAATGGCGAAAAGAAACTTGCCCATAGTTTCAGCCTGCCCGTGGATCGAATCCTGGTCCGCTCACTTGAGAGACGAGCCTGCTGACCATTACACTACTACTAATAATAATAATATATTTTTTTCTCATTATTTTCAAATGGCCTCCAGCCTCCCCCAATAGCCCCACCTTCGCCGCCATTTTATTACATTAAAATTAAATATCATAATACATAAGTAGCTACCCTAACTGTGTTGAGTTAGTTGAGCCGCAGACCTGTGAGGCATTCAGTGACTGTTGCCTCAAAGTCGATATCTGGAACTGTCGTCGGCTTTGGGGCCGATGCTCTCGTTCCCCTGAGGCAAAGCAATGCAGACCTAAGCAGAGAAAAGGACAGTCAACATCTCAACCAGGCTGTAACATAACTTCTGTGCTGCTGCTTCCGTTCAGATAACACCTCCCCGAGTCTGGCGTAGAAGCATCTTGCACTTGGTCCCATCCCGTCAGAGATTGTGAGCACCAAAGGAGTGAAGCTGCCCTGAACGACATTCGGAATTCTCTCCCCATATTCCCTAATCTTGTCTTTCTCGTTCCTCATGTGTGCAGCATCGAGAGGTAGGTTTCGGTGACATGCTGCAATGTGATTACTACTACTACTACTACTACTACTACTACTACTACTTTTTTTTTTTTTAAAGTGGCCTCCAGCATCCCCCAATAGCCACACCTTCGCCACCATTTAATTACCTTAATATTAAATATCCTAATACATAAGAAGCTATCCTATCTGTGTTAAATTAGTTGAGCAGCAGGTCTCTGCGGCATTCAGTGACAGTAGCCTCAAAGTCAATATCTGCAGCAGTTGTCGGAGTTGGGGCAGAAGCTCTCGTTCCCCTGAGGCAGAGCAAAGCCTACCGAAGGAGAGAGAAAGACAGTCGACATCTCATCCAGGCTGTAACATAACTTCTGGGCTGCTGCTTTTGTTCGGAGATCAACTCGGCGAGTCTGGCGTAGAAACATCTTGCACTTGGTCCCATCCCACCAGAGGTTGTGAACACTAGAAGAGTGAAGCTGCCTTGATCAACGTTTTGAATTCTCTCCCCGTATGCCCTTCTCTTGTCGTTCTCGTTCCTCCTATGTGCAGCATCGAGAGCTAGGTTACGGTGACATGCGGCCATGGGATAAAAAATCCTGATGTCGAAGAAAGCTCGTTGTCCCCTCGTCCAGAATCCTCGAGTGCTGACGTCCACACGGGCTTCGTTAGATGTGTTTGAAGTCCTGTGTTGGAAGATCTCGCCATCCAATGGAAGGAGGGTCGGTTCTACCATGACGTCCCGGCAGATTTCCTTCAACATATTTGCTGTGAGATCCCTTACCTCGTCATGCCTCATGCATATGAAGTCCCCCTTCTTGCACACCATGGCGTGATCGCCGTCATAGGAAGAGCCACACACGCATTGGGAGGGCAAACCTTCTACTGGCCGACCGTACCTTAGAGCAATGGCATCTGTATATTCTTGTTTATTAAGACTGAAACCATTTGCCCTTATCGGTAACGTAGTTAACCAGTTCGAGGCGCCCACCTCCTGCGCTATTGCTATTTTTGTTTCAAATTTCCTGGAACCTGCAGCAATAGTTGCTGCAACTTATCATTTTGGCAGTGCTGTCGATCTGTCGTGATGGACCTACAAATCCTATTAACTTCGCTGGTATCCACTTCCCCTGTTGCATTCTGGGCTATTGTGTGGTCCGTGAGGGCTGCCGTGAGCTTAAGTGAATTTTGATGTTCAGTGGCAGCAATGTCCACTGGATTTGTTAGTCCCATCCCTCCCAGTCTTGGTGGAAGTGCAAGAAGTGCCCTTTCTGCTGGGGTTAAGTCAGGGTGTTTCACTACTTTGGGAATGAACTTGACACTGATAGCTTCTTCCAGAGGGCGGAGGAGGAGTCGGATATCAGGGATAGTACGCATCAGGTAGTTCCAGCGATGCTTGACTCCATGGGTGAATGCAGCAAAGGCCGCGTGTGGCTCTGTGTTAGCAATCTCAGACAGAGCTTGGATTTCACTAACCCACTCATTCACCTTTCCCGCTACGTACTCGGTCTTGAAGTCCGTAGTGCCAATTACTGCGCCTAGATGTCTTTGGCCGTCCTTAGTTATTTTGACCTCACTTCTGGCAAAAACCTCCAGTTCATAATGTTCTGGCTTCACGATGAGGAAGGACTTGCTGGCGTTTGGGTGGTACCCTATTTGTGGACCTCGCGATGTTGCCAAGTCCTACCACTTTTTGATGTCCTCAACTTTTCCTGCTCCTGTAAGGTCGTCAGCATATGCCACTTGTTTGACCCCCGTTGTTTCAAATTTTATTTCATGTTGGAGCACTGATAGGCCAATTGCATACATTGCCATTGCAATAGGGTTCCCCTGTGTTGTTCCCTCGGTCGACTGTAAGATGGTATCGCCCCTCAGAGCCTTGTTGTTTACTATGTAGAGGTCTGATGGATTCCTATACGAATTTTCAACATACATCGCAAAGCTTGGACACTTGATCTTGATGTTGTGCAGTGCAGCCTTGCGGTTAAGTAAGTTGAATGCATTTGAGGCATCCACCAGGAGAACGGCCTCACAATCGCGCTGCTCAAATATCAATCTCATGGCGTGAATGGCAGCCTCCCCACCAGCCTGGTGGCCAGCACACACTTGTAGGTTCCCTGCTGCTGCCCTGACATCATCCTTTACCACCTCCATTATGCATTTTCCGATGATCCGCCTCAGCACTTCCCCCACCTCTATAGGTCTACATCCTGGTTTCTTTTCCAGAGGAATAAGGCGGCAGGCCGTCAGTGCCTGGAGGTGATGGCAGCAAGAGGATGCAAGCTTTCTTGCAAGGGCGGCAATGGCAGTGCAGAGATCGCTTGCTACAGGGCCGAACTTGTTTGTGCTGAGGATGACTCTCCAACCGTTTGCATCCAGACCTGAAGGGCCGGCTCCTCCTCGAGTCTTCAGTGCCTTTTTCCACACCATCTCTCCTGTTATTTTCTCGAACAGGACAGCATTTGGAGGGATATAGTCACCCTGGAACCTGATGCCTTCATCTTCGCTTGCCGGGGGATGTTTGTCTTTCAATAGTTTTAATGTCTCTCTGTTAATTGGCATCACCCCACCGGAGGATTCCTCTGTGAGAGATCTTACCGCGAGAGACACTTTTCCCACACGCATTTTGTTTCCAAATTTTCTTGCCACATCATCGGTGTTTTGCTTTCCGTCACTCGTAATTTTTAGTCTCTCCTGCAGTGTTCTTGCTTCACATAGGAGATCATCAAGGGCCCCAGTCTGCCACATTGCCAATCTTCTCTTCATTGCTGCCACATTTTCTTTGTGCTTAGCCTTTGTGTGTGTCCTCTGACAAAATAGATGTGGTATTATTGCCAGTATTTGAAGAGCTAGAGGGGCGAGGAAGCGGTCCTGAGTGTAATCAGTCATGAAGCGAGTCATCTCCAGAATCATTTCTTTGGTGGCTGCACACTTGGGTGGTTCAAATAAGTTAGCGGGCGACCACTTGACAATTTCTGAGTAGGTTTCTTTGACCCAAGGTCTGCATTTTCCAACGACATGCCATTCCACTGAGGTGGCTGTCTCTCATTCTCCTCGTGGACACCTGCTACTAAGGGAGCAGCATTTATTAGTACTACATTTTCGGGTTGAGTAGTCTCACTGCTATCATTTTGGATATCATCTGGTAGTTGGGTCCCGGTGATATCCACTGTGGCCGCCTGTGTCGGCTCCCTGCGACGTGGGTTCCGACACTGGTCTCGCTTCTTGCAATCCACACATGGTCGGTTGTTTCTCGCACAAACACAATTTGTGTAGTTTTGGTTAGGGTTAGCACAAACGCAGCAATGATTGTTACCAGGCATAGTGAACAGTACCTTGCGCAACAGTTACGTCCGCCTTCGAACATCTGATTTAGTTCCAGGCACAAGATAATACTGGTTCTTATGAGGGAAGGGCGGAGAGGTGACAGGCTGGACTGCTGTGTCCAGGTAGTAGGGGCGTACGTGCGCGCGTGGGTGTGTAGGCTACCCCCCCTAATGGCAACCATCCATACATCAGAATGATACACTATGGACAAGAGTTTGTCACACCAAGCATTTGTTTATGTATCCTTGGCACAAATAACCACTATATATATGGTCTCACTGGTGTAATATCAGTTATATATACTCACTTGGTTCGTTGAGACCCTACTGTACATGAAGCGTACTGTACATTAAGTGTCCGTTACTGTGGTGGGGAGGCGACCACGTGGGCAGCACTCTCGGCTCCATAGGGGCTAAAGTCTCGAGACCACCCCTGTCAAAGTAGGCCTAACGACACTGACCTTGGCTCGGAGCCTCCTCATTGTCACACCACCGACCCAGCACCGCCAGGTCACCACTCGCTTGGCGATTGCCGGTGAACACACGGAATATTTACAATTAATGCCGTAAGGGATGAGAAGAGACCTTGGGTGACAATGCTTAGGGTGACATCAGATATTCACCGACACATTGTTAAATTCCCGCTCCCACACAGCGAGTATGTCCCCACCAATAACACTATAGATCGGGGAGGACGCTCCACGACACCCACGCCGCCCACAACACCACCTACTACTACTACTTTTTTTTTTTTTTTTTTTTTTTTTTTTTTTTTTTTTTTTTTTTTTTTTAACGTGGCCTCCAGCCTCCCCCAATAGCCACACCTTCGCCACCATTTATTTACCTTAATGTTAAATATCCTAATACATAAGCAACTATCCTATCTGTGTTAAATTAGTTGAGCCGCAGATCGATGCGGCATTCGGTGACTGTAGCCTCATAGTCGATATCTGCAGCAGTTGACGGAGTAGGGGCAGAAGCTCTCGTTCCCCTGAGGCAGAGCAAAGCCGACCGAAGGAGAGAGAAGGACAGTCGACATCTCATCCAGGCTGTGACATAACTTCTGGGCTGCTGCTTCTGTTCGGAGATCAGCTCCGCGAGTCTGGCGTAGAAACATCTTGCGCTTGGGCCCATCCCACCAGAGGTTGTGAACACTAGCGGAGTGAAGCTGCCTTGATCGACATTTTGAATTCTCTCCCCATATGCCCTTCTCTTGTCGTTCTCGTTCCTCCTATGTGCATCATCGAGAGCTAGGTTACGGTGACAAACGGCCATGGGATCAAAAATCCTGATGTCGAAGAAGGCTCGCTGTCCCCGCGTCCAGAATCCTCGAGCACTGACGTCCACACGGGCTTCGTTAGATGTGTTTGAAGTCCTGTGTTGGAGGATCTCGCCATCCAGTGGAAGGAGGGACGGTTCTACCATGACGTCCCGGCAGGTTTCCTTCAACATATTTGCTGTGAGATCCCTTACCTCGTCATGCCTCATGCATATGAAGCCCCCCTTCTTGCAAACCATGGCGTGATCGCCATCATAGGAATAGCCACACACGCATTGGGAGGGCAAACCATCTACTGGCCAACCGTATCTTAGAGCAATGGCATCTGTAAATTCTTGTTTGTTAAGGCTGAAACCATTTGCCCTTATCGGTAACGTAGTTAACCAGTTCGAGGCGCCCACCTCCTGCGCTATAGCTACTTTTTTTTTGTCAAATTTTTCGAACCTGCAGCAATAGTTGCTGCAACATGTCATTTTGGCAGTGCTGCCGATCTGTTGTACGGATCTACTGATCTTATTAACTTCTGCTGGTGTCCACTTCTGTTGCATTCTGGGCTATTATGTGGTCAGTGAGGGCTGCCGTGAGCTTAAGTGAATTTTGATGTTCAGAGTCAGCAATCTCCTCTGGATTAGTTAGTCCCATCCCTCCCAGTCTTGGTGGAAGTGCAAGAAGTGTTCTTTCTACTAGGGTTAAGTCGTGGTGTTTCACTAGTTTGGGAATGAACTTGACACTGATTGCTTCTTCCAAAGGGTGGAGGAGGGGTCGGATCTCAGGATGGTACGCATCAGGTAGTTCCAACGATGCTTGACTCCATGTGTGAATGCTGCAAAGGCCGCATGTGGCTCTGTGTTAGCAATCTCCGATAGAGCATGGATTTCGCTAACCCACTCATTCACCTTTCCCCCTACGTACTGGGTCTTGAAGTCCGTAGTGCCAATTACTGCGCCTAGATGTCTTTGGCCGTCCTTAGTTATTTTGACCTCACTTTCGCCGAAAACCTCCACAGCCCGATCATAATGATCTGGCTTCACGATGAGGAAGGATTTGCTGGCGTTTGGGTGGTACCCTATTTGTGGACCTCGCGATGTTAACAGGTCCCACCACTTTTTGATGTCCTCCACTTTTCCTGCTCCTGTGAGGTCATCAGCATATGCCACTTGTTTGACCTCAGTTGTTTCATACTTTATTTCTTGTTGGAGCACTGATAGGCCTATTGCATACATTGCCATTGCAACGGGGTCTCCCTGTGTTGTTCCCTCGGTCGACTGTAGGATGGTATCACCTCGTAGAGCCTTGTTGTTTACTACGTAGAGGTCTGAAGGATTCCTATACGAATTTTCAACATACATCGCAAAGCTAGGACACTTGATCTTGATGTTGTGCAGTGCCGCCTTGCGGTTAAGTATGTTGAATGCGTTTGAAGCATCCACCAGGAGAACGGCCTCACAATCACGCTGCTCAAACATCAATCTCATGGCGTGAATGGCCGCCTCCCCACCAGCCTGGTGGCCAGCACACACTTGTAGGTTCCCTGCTGCTGCCCTGACATCATCCTTTACCACCTCCATTATACACTTTCCGATGATCCGCCTCAGCACTTCCCCCACCCCTATGGGTCTACATCCTGGTTTCTTTTCCAGAGGAATAAGGCGGCAGGCCGTCAGAGCCTGGAGGTGATGGCAGCAAGAGGATGCAAGCTTTCTTGCAAGGGTGGCAATGGCAGTGCAGAGATCGCTTGCTACAGGGCCAAACTTGTTTGTGCTGAGGATGACTCTCCAACCGTTTGCATCCAGACCTGAAGGGCCGGCTCCGCCTCGAGTCTTCAGTGCCTTTTTCCACACCATCTCTCCTGTTATTTTCTCGAACAGGACAGCGTTTGGTGTGATATAAGCACCCTGGAGCCTGATGCCTTCATCTTCGCTTGCAGGGGGATGTTTCTCTTTCAATAGTTTTAATGTCGCTCTGTTTATTGGCATCACTCCACCGGAGGATTCATGTGTGAGAGATCTTACTGCGAGAGACACTTTTCCCACACGCATTTTGTTTCCAAATTGTCTTGCCACGTCATCGGTGTTTTGCTTTCCGTCACCCGTAGATTTTAGTCTCTCCTGCAGTGTTCTTGCTTCACATAGGAGATCATCTAGGGCCCCAGTCTGCCACATTGTCAACCTTCTCTTCATTGCTGCCACATTTTCTTTGTGCTTAGCCTTTGGGTGTGTCCTCTGACAAAATAGATGTGGTATTATTGCCAGTATTTGAAGAGCTAGGGGGGCGAGGAAGCGGTCCTGAGTGTAATCAGTCATGAAGTGAGTCATCTCCCGAATCATTTCTTTGGTGGCCGCACACTTGGGTGGTTCAAATAAGTTAGCGGGCGACCACTTGACAATTTCTGAGTAGGTTTCTTTGACCCATACGCCTGCATTTTCCATCGACATGCCATTCCACTGAGGCGGCTGTCTCTCATTCTCCTCGTGGACAACTGCTACTGAGGGAGCAGCATTTATTAGTACTACATTATCGGGTTGAGTAGACTCACTGCTATCATTTCGGATATCATCGGGTAGTTGGGTCCCGGTGATATCCACTGTGGCCGCCTGTGTCGGCTCCCTGCGACGTGGGTTCCGACACTGGTCTAGCTTCCTGCAATTCACACATGGTCGGTTATTTCTCGCACAAACACAATTTGTGCAGTTTTGGTTCGGGCTAGCACAGACGCAGCAAGGAATGTGACCAGGCATAGTGACCAGCACCTTGGGCGACGGTAACGTCCGCCTCCGGACATCTGATTTAGTCCCAGGCACAAGATTATACTGGTTCTTATGAGGGAAGGGCGGAGAGGTGACAGGCTGGACTGGTGTGTCCAGGTAGTAGGGGCATACGTGCGCGCGTGGGTGTGTAGGTTACCCCCCCTAATAGCGACCATCCATACATCAGAATGATACACTATGGACGAGAGTTTGTCACACCAGGCACTAGTTTATATTTCCTTGGCACAAATAACCACTATTTATATGGTCTCACTGGTGTAATATCAGTTATGTGTACTCACTAGGTTCGTCGAGACCCTACATTAAGAGTCCGTTACTATGGTGGTGGGGGGTGGGGGGTGGGGGCGACCGCATGGGCAGCACTCTCGGCCCCATAGGGGCGATAGTCTCGGGACCACCCCTGTCACAGTAGGCCTAACGACACTGACCTTGGCGCCGAGCCTTCTCATTATCCTACCACTGACCCAGCACAGGTCACCACTCACTTGGTGAACGCCGGTGAACACACGGAATATTTACAATTTATGCCGTAAGGGATGAGGAGAAACCTTGGGTGGCAATGCTTAGGGTGACATCCGATATTCACGGACACATTGTCAAATTCCCGCTCCCACACAACGAGTATGTCCCCACCAATAACACTTTAGATCAGGAGGGACGGTCCACGACACCCACGCCGCGCTGGCCGCCTACTACTACTACTACTACTAATACTACTACTACTACTACTTTTTTTTTAACGTGGCTTCCAGCCTCAATAGCCACACACCTTCGCACCTCATTTTATTTTACCTTAATATTAACATCCTGAATGAAGGGTTAGCCATCCCATTCAGCAAATTAGTTGAGTCAGCAGATCTATGCATTCAGTGACTGTAGCCTCACAGTCAATATCTGCAGCAGTTGTCGGAGTAGGGCAGGTAGCCTGTTCCCTGAGGCAGAGCAAAGCCGAGACTGAAGGAGAGAAGGACAGTCGACATCTCATCCAGGCTGTAACATAACTTCTGGCTATGCTTCTGTTCGAGATCAACTCATGAAGTCTGGCGAGAAACATCTTGCACTTCTAGCCTCCATCCCCACCAGGAGGTTGTGGAAACAGGGGAGGAGTGAAGCGTCTAAATAACATTTTGAATTCTTCCCATATGCCCTTCTCTTGTCGTTCTCGTTCCTCCTATGTGCAGCATCGAGAGCTAGGTTACGGTGACATGCGGCCATGGGATCAAAAATCCTAATGTCGAAGAAAGCTCGCTGTCCCCGCGTCCAGAATCCTCGAGTACTGACGTCCACACGGGCTTCGTTAGATGTGTTTGAAGTCCTGTGTTGGAAGATCTCACCATCCAATGGAAGGAGGGTCGGTTCTACCATGACATCCCGGCAGATTTCCTTCAACATATTTGCTGTGAGGTCCCTTACCTCGCCATGCCTCATGCATATGAAGCCCCCTTTCTTGCACACCATGGCGTGATCGCCATCATAGGAAAAGCCACACACGCATTGGGAGGGCAAACCTTCTACTGGCCGACCGTACATTAGAGCAATGGCATCTGTAAATTCTTGTTTATTAAGACTGAAACCATTTGCCCTTATCGGTAACGTAGTTAACCAGTTCGAGGCGCCCACCTCCTGCGCTATAGCTACTTTTTTTTCAAATTTTCTGGTACCTGCAGCAATAGTTGCTGCAACTTATCATTTTGGCAGTGCTGTCGATCTGTCGTAATGGACCTACGAATCTTATTTACTTCACTGATATCCACTTCCCCTGTTGCATTCTGGGCTATTATGTGGTCCGTGAGGGCTGCCGTGAGCTTAAGTGAATTTTGATGTTCAGTGGCAGCAATCTCCTACTACTACTACTACTACTACTGTGTGTGTGTGTGTGTCTACACACACATATATACAATACAGGTAAAGGAAATTATTGTCTGGAACATATGGCTCCCTGTCACGGCCGTGAATATGCCGGCAACTTTAAAGCTACCCACAGACATTCT
>NW_024745537.1:0-14813 GCF_018991925.1 Homarus americanus | reverse complement strand
CGAGTATAACAAAGGCACCTGATCAAGTTTAACAAAGGCCCCTGATCGAGTATAGCAAAGTCCCCTGATCGAGTATATCAAAGTCCCCATATCGAGTTTAACAAAGGCCCCTGATCGAGTATAACAAATTCCCTGGTCGAGTATAACAAAGGCCCCTTATCTAGTTTAACAAAGGCCCCTCATCGAGTATAACAAAGTCCCCTAATCAAGTATAACAAAGTCCCCTGAATGAGTATAACAAAATCCCCAGACGAGAATAACAAAGTCCGCTGATCGAGTATAACAAAGTCCCCTGATCGAGTATAACAAAGGCCCTTCATCGAGTATAACAACGTCCCCTGATCAAGTATAACAAAGTCCGCTGATCGAGTATAACAAAGGCCCCTGATCGAGTTTAACAAAAGCCTCTGATCGAGAGTAACAAAGTCCCCTGGTCGAGTATAATAAACTCCCCTGGTCGAGTATAACAAAGTCACCTGATCGAGCAAAACAAAGTTCCCTAATCGACTATAACAAAGCCCCCTGATCGAGTATAGCAAAGTCCCCTGATAGAGTATAACAAAGTCCCCTGTTCGAGTATAACAAAGGCCACTCATCGAGTTTAACAAAGGCCCCTCATCGAGTATAACAAAGTCCCCTGGTCGAGTATAACAAAGGCCCCTCATCGAGTGTAACAAAGGTCCCTCATCGAGTATAACAAAGTCCCCTGGTCGAGTATAACAAACTTCCCTGGTCGAGTATAATAAAGAACCCTGGTCGAGTATAACAAAGTCCCCTGATGGAGTATAACAAAGGCCCTGATCTAATTATAACAAAGGCCCTGATCGAGTATAACAACGTCCCTGATCCAGCGAAAAGGTAGCAATAAAAGGCTGATCAGGTTTAACAAAGAGCCACTGATCGAGTATAACAAAGTCCCCTGGTCGAGTATAAGAAAGGCCCCTCATCGAGTTTAACAAAGGCCCCTCATTGAGCATATCAAAGTCCCCTGGTCGAGTATAACAAACTCACCTGGTCGAGTATACCAAAGTCCCCTGATCGAGTATAACAAAGTCCCTGATCGAGTATAACAATGGCTCCTGATCGAGTTTAACAAAAGCCCCTGATCGAGTATAACAAAGTCCCATGATAGACTATAACAAAGTCCCCTGTTCGAGTATAACTATGGCCCCTGATCGAGTTTAACAAAGGCCCCTGATCGGGTGTAACAAAGTCCCCTGGTCGAGTATAACAAAGGTCCCTCATCGAGTTTAACAAAGGCCCCTCATCGAGTATAACAAAGTCCCCTGGTCGAGTATAACAAACTCCCCTGGTCAAGTATAACAAAGAACCCTGGTTGAGTATAACAAAGTCCCCTGATCGAGTATAACAAAGGCCCCTGATCGTGTATAACAAAGGCCCCTCATCGAGTATAACAAAGTCTCCTGATCGAGTATAACAAAGTCCACTGATCGAGTATAACAAAGTCCCCTGATCGAGTATAACAAAGTCCCCTGATCGAGTATAACAAAGGCCCCTGATCAAGTTTAACAAAGACCCCTGATCGAGTATAGCAAAGTCCCCTGGTCGAGTATAACAAACTCCCCTGGTTGATTATAACAAAGTTCCCTTATCGAGTATAACAAAGTCCCCTGATCGAGATTACAAAGTCCCCTGAACGATTATAACAAAGTCCCCTGATCGAGTATAACAAAGTTCCCTGATCGAGTATAACAAAGGCACCTCATCGAGTTTAACAAAGGCCACTTATCGAGTATAACAGAGTCCCCTGGTCGAATATAACAAAGGCCCCTCATCGAGTTTAACAAAGGACCCTCATCGAGTATAACAAAGTCCCCTGATCGAGCAAAACAAAGTTCCCTAATCGAATATAACAAAGCCCCCTGATCGAGTATAGCAAAGTCCCCTGATAGAGTATAACAAAGTCCCCTGATCGAGTATAAGAAAGGCCCCTCATCGAGTTTAACAAAGGCCCCTCATTGAGTATAACAAAGTCCCCTTGTCGAGTATAACAAAGGCCCCTCATCGAGTTTAACAATGGCCCCTCATCGAGTATAACAAAGTCCCCTGGTCGAGTATAACAAACTCCCCTGGCCGAGTATAACAAAGAACCCTGGTCTAGTATTACAAAGTCCCCTGATGGAGTATAAAAAAGGCCCCTGATCGAGTATAACAAAGGCCCCTGATCGAGTATAACAACGTCCCCTGATCGAGTATAACAAAGTCCGCTGATCGAGTATAACAAAGTCCCCTAATCGAGTATAACAAAGTCCCCTGATCGAGTATGACAAAGGCCTCTGATCGAGTATAACAAAGTCCCCTGGTCGAGTATAAGAAAGGCCCCTCATCGAGTTTAACAAAGGCCCCTCATTGAGCATAACAAAGTCCCCTGGTCGAGTATAACAAACTCACCTGGTCGAGTATACCAAAGTCCACTGATCGAGAATAACAAAGTCCCCTGATCAAGTATAACAAAGGCCCCTTGGATCGAGTTTAACAAAGGCCCCTGATCGAGTATATAACAACGTCCGATCATAATACAAAGTCTCGCTGATCGAGTATAACAAAGTCCCTCGATCGAGTATAACAAAGTCCCTGATCGAGTATAACAAAGGCCTCTGATCGAGCATAACAAAGTCCCCTGATCGAGCATAACAAAGTCCCCCTGACAAAGGTCAAAGTCCGCTGATCGAGTATAACAAAGTCCCCTGATCGAGTATAACAAAGTCCCCTCACCGAGTATAACAAAGTTCCCTGATCGAGTTTAACAAAGCCCCCTCATAGAGTATAACAATGTCCCCTGATCGAGAATAACAAATGCCCATCATCGAGTTTAACAAAGCCCCCTCATCGAGTTTAACAAAGCCCCCTCATCGAGTATAACAAAGTCCCCTGATCGAGTATAAAAAAGTCCCTTGAACGATTAAAACAAAGGCCCCTGATCAAGTATAACAAAGCCCCCTGATCGTGTATAACAAAGTTCCCTGATCAAGTATAACAAAGGCCCCTCATCGAGTATAACAAAGTCCGCTGATCGAGTATAACAAAGTCACCTGATCGAGCAAAACAAAGTTCCCTAATCGACTATAACAAAGCCCCCTAATCGAGTATAGCAAAGTCCCCTGATAGAATATAACAAAGTCCCCTGATCGGGTATAACAAAGGCCCCTCATCGAGTTTAACAAAGGCCCCTCATTGAGTATAACAAAGTCCCCTTGTCGAGTATAACAAAGGCCCCTCATCGAGTTTAATAAAGGCCCCTCATCGAGTATAACAAAGTCCCCTGGTCGAGTATAACAAACTCCCCTGGTCGAGTATAACAAAGACCCCTGGTCGAGTATTACAAAGTCCCCTGATGGAGTATAACAAAGGCCCCCGATCGAGTATAACAAAGGCCCCTCGTCGAGTATAACAACGTCCCCTAATCGAGTATAACAAAGTCCTCTGATCGAGTATAACAAAGTCCCCTAATCGAGTATAACAAAGTCCCCTGATCGAGTATGACAAAGGCCCCTGATCGAGTTAACAAAGGCCACTGATCGAGTATAACAAAGTCCCCTGGTCGAGTATAACAAAGGCCCCTCATCGAGTTTAACACAGGCCCGTCATTGAGCATAACAAAGTCCCCTGGTCGAGTATAACAAACTCTTCTGGTCGAGTATACCAAAGTCCACTGATCGAGTATAACAAAGTCCCCTGATCGAGTATCACAAAGGCCCCTGATCGAGTTTAACAAAGGCCCCTCATCGAGTTTAACAAAGCCCCCTCATCGAGCTTAACAAAGCCCCCTCATCGAGTATAACAAAGTCCCCTGATCGAGTATAAAAAAGTCCCTTGAACGATTAAAACAAAGGCCCCTGATCAAGTATAACGAAGCCCCCTGATCGTGTATAACAAAGCCCCCTCATCGAGCATAACAAAGTCCCCTGATCAAGTATAACAAAGGCCCCTCATCCAGTATAACAAAGTCCGCTGATCGAGTATAACAAAGTCACCTGATCGAGCAAAACAAAGTTCCCTAATCGACTAGAACAAAGCCCCCTGATCGAGTATCGCAAAGTCCCCTGATAGAGTATAACAAAGTCCCCTGATCGAGTATAACAAAGGCCCCTCATCGAGTTTAATAAAGGCCCCTCATTGAGTATAACAAAGTCCCCTTGTCGAGTATAACAAAGGCCCCTCATCGAGTTTTACAAAGGCCCCTCATCGAGTATAACAAAGTCCCCTGGTCGAGTATAACAAAGAACCCTGGTCGAGTATTACAAAGTCCCTGATGGAGTATAACAGGCCCTCATCGTGAGCATAACAGCCTCATCGAGTATAACAATGTCCCCTGATCGAGTATAACAAAGTCCGCTGATCGGGTATACCGAAAGTCTCGATCGAGTATAACAAAGTCCCCTGGATCGGCGGCGACAAAGGCCCCCTGATCGAGTTTCTAAAGGCCACTGATCGAGTATAACAAAGTCCCCTGGTCGAGTATAACAAAGGCCCCTCATCGAGTTTAACAAAGGCCCCTCAATGAGCATAACAAAGTCCCCTTGTCGAGTATAACAAACTCACCTGGTCGAGTATACCAAAGTCCACTGATCGAGTATAGCAAAGTTCCCTGATCAAGTATAACAAAGGGCCCTGATCGAGTTTAACAAAGGCCCCTGATCGAGTATAACAACGTCCCTGATCGAGTATAACAAAGTCTGCTGATCAAGTATAACAAAGTCCCCTGATCGAGTATAACAAAGTCCCCTGATCGAGTATAACAAAGGCCTCTGATCGAGTATAACAAAGTCACCTTATCGAGAATAACAAAGTCCCCTGATCGAGTATAACAAAGTCCGCTGATCGAGTATAACAAAAGTCCCCTGATCGAGTATAACAAAGCCCCCTCATAGAGTATAACAATGTCCCCTGATCGAGTATAACAAAGGCCCCTCATCGAGTTTAACAAAGCCCCCTCATCGAGTATAACAAAGCCCCCTCATCGAGTATAACAAAGTCCCCTGATCGAGTATAAAAAAGTCCCTTGAACGATTAAAACAAAGGCCCCTGATCAAGTATAACAAAGCCCCCTGATCGTGTATAACAAAGCCCCCTCATCGAGCATAACAAAGTCCACTGATCAAGTATAACAAAGGCCCCTCATCGAGTATAACAAAGTCCGCTGATCGAGTATAACAAAGCCACCTGATCGAGCAAAACAAAGTTCCCTAATCGACTATAACAAAGCCCCCTGATCGAGTATAGCAAAGTCCCCTGATAGAGTATAACAAAGTCCCCTGATCGAGTATAACAAAGGCCCCTCATCGAGTTTAACAAAGGCCCCTCATTGAGTATAACAAAGTCCCTTGTCGAGTATAACAAAGGCCCCTCATCGAGTTTAACAAAGGCCCCTCATCGAGTATAACAAAGTCCCCTGGTCGAGTATAACAAACTCCCCTGGTCGAGTATAACAAAGAACCCTGGTCGAGTATTACAAAGTCCCCTGATGGAGTATAACAAAGGCCCCCGATCGAGTATAACAAAGGCCCCTCATCGAGTATAACAACGTCCCCTGATCGAGTATAACAAAGTCTGCTGATCGAGTATAGCAAAGTCCCCTGATCGAGTATAACAAAGTCCCCTGATCGAGTATAACAAAGGTCCCTGATCGAGTTTAACAAAGGCCCCTGATCGAGTATAACAAAGTCCCCTGATCGAGCAACAAAGGCCCTCATCGAGTTTAAACAGCCCTGATCGAGTATAACAAAGGCCCCTGGTCGAGTATAACAAACTCACCTGGTCGAGTATACCAAAGTCCCCTGATCGAGTATAACAAAGTCCCCTGTTCGATTATAACAAAGGCCTCTGATCGAGTATAACAAAGGCCCCTCATCGGGTATAACAAAGTCTCCTGATCGAGTATAACAAAATCCGCTGATCAAGTATAACAAAGTCCCCTGATCGAGTATAACTATGGCCCCTGATCGAGTTTAACAAAGGCCCCTGATCGAGTGTAAGAAAGTCCCCTGGTCGAGTATAACAAAGTTCCCTCATAGAGTTTAACAAAGGCCCCTCATCGAGTATAACAAAGTCACCTGGTCGAGTATAACAAACTCCCCTGGTCAAGTATAACAAAGAACCCTTGTTGAGTATAACAAAGTCCCCTGACCGAGAATAACAAAGGCCCCTCATCGAGTATAACAAAGGCCCCTCATCGAGTATAACAAAGTCTCCTGATCGAGTATAACAAAATCTGCTGATCGAGTATAACAAAGTCCCCTGATCGAGGTATAACTATGGCCCCTGATCGAGTTCAACAAAGGCCCCTGATCGAGTGTAACAAAGTCCCCTGGTCGAGTATAACAAAGTCCGCTGATCGAGTATAACAAAGAACCCTGGTTGAGTATAACAAAGTCCCCTGATCGAGTATAACAAAGGCCCCTGATCGAGTGTAACAAAGGCCCCTCATCGAGTTTAACAAAGTCTCCTGATCGTGTATAACAAAATCCGCTGATCGAGTGTAACAAAGTCCCCTGGTCGAGTATAACAAAGGTCCCTCTATCGAGTATAACAAAGTCCCCTGATCGAGTATAACAAAGGCCCTTCATCAAGTTTAACAAAGGCCCCTGATCGAGTATAGCAAAGTCCCCTGGTCGAGTATAACAAACTCGCCTGGTCGATTATAACAAAGTCCCCTGATCGAGTATAACAAAGTCCCCTGATCGAGTATAACAAAGTCCGCTGATCGAGTATAACAAAGTCCCCTCTATCGAGTATAACAAAGTCCCCTGATCGAGTATAACAAAGGCCCTTCATCAAGTTTAACAAAGGCCCCTGATCGAGTATAGCTAAGTCCCCTGGTCGAGTATAACAAACTCCCCTGGTCGATTATAACAAAGTCCCCTGATCGAGTATAACAAAGTTCCCTGATCGAGTATAACAAAGCCCCCTGATCGAGTATAACAAAGTCCCCTGACAGAGAGCAACAAAGTCCCTGATCGAGTATAACAATGGCCTCTGATCGAGTTTAACAAAGGCCCCTAATCGAGTATAACAAAGTCCCCTGGTCGAGTATAACAAAGGCCCCTCATCGAGTTTAACAAAGGCCCCTCATCGAGTATAACAAAGTCCCCTGGTCGAGTATATCAAACTACCCTGGTCGGGTATAACAATATCCCCTGATCGAGTATAACAAAGTCCCCTGATCGAGTATAACAAAGTCCGCTGATCGAGTATAACAAAGTCCCCTGATCGAGTATAACAAAGAACCCTGGTCGAGTATAACAAAGTCCCCTCATGGAGTATAACAAAGGCCCGTGATCGAGTATAACAAAAGCCCCTGATCGAGTATAACAACGTCCCCTGATCGAGTATAACAAAGTCCGCTGATCGAGTATAACAAAGTCCCCTGATCAAGTATAACAAAGTCCCCTGATCGAGTATAACAAAGGCCCCTGATCGAGTTTAACAAAGGCCCCCGATCGAGTATAACAAAGGCCCCTCATCGAGTTTAACAAAGGCCCCTCATTGAGTATAACAAAGTCCCCTGGTCGAGTATAACAAACTCACCTGGTCGAGTATACCAAAGTCCCCTGATCGAGTATAACAAAGTCCCCTGATCGAGTATAACTATGGCCCCTGATCGAGTTTAACAAAGGCCCCTGATCTAGTGTAAGAAAGTCCCCTGGTCGAGTATAACAAAGGTCCCTCATCGAGTTTAACAAAGGCCCCTCATCGAGTATAACAAAGTCACCTGGTCGAGTATAACAAACTCCCCTGGTCAAGTATAACAAAGAACCCTGGTTGAGTATAACAAAGTCCCCTGATCGAGTATAACAAAGGACCCTAATCGAGTATAACAAAGGCCCCTCATCGAGTATAACAAAGTCTCCTGATCGAGTATAACAAAATCCGCTGATCGAGTATAACAAAGTCCCCTGATCGATTATAACTATCGCCCCTGATCGAGTTTAACAAAGGCCCATGATCGAGTGCAAGAAAGTCCCCTGGTCGAGTATAACAAAGGTCCCTCATCGAGTTTAACAAAGGCCCCTCATCGAGTATAACAAAGTCACCTGGTCGAGTATAACAAACTCCCCTGGTCAAGTATAACAAAGAACCCTGGTTGAGTATAACAAAGTCCCCTGATCGAGTATAACAAAGCCCCTCATCTAGTATAACAAAGGCCCCTCATCGAGTATAACAAAGTCTCCTGATCGAGTATAACAAAATCCGCTGATCGAGTATAACAAAGTCCCCTGATCGAGTATAACTATGGCCCCTGATCGAGTTTAACAAAGGCCCCTGATCGAATGTCAGAAAGTCCCCTGGTTGAGTATAACAAAGGTCCCTCATCGAGTTTAACAAAAGCCCCTCATCGAGTATAACAAAGTCACCTGGTCGAGTATAACAAACTCCCCTGGTCAAGTATAACAAAGAACCCTGGTTGAGTATAACAAAGTCCCCTGATCGAGTATAACAAAGGCCCTTGATCGAGTATAACAAAGGCCCCTCATCGAGTATAACAAAGTCACCTGATCGAGTATAACAAAATCCGCTGATCGAGTATAACAAAGTCCCCTGATCGAGTATAACTATCGCCCCTGATCGAGTTTAACAAAGGCCCCTGATCGAGTGTAACAAAGTCCCCTGGTCGAGTATAACAAAGGTCCCTCATCGAGTTTAACAAAGGCCCCTCATTGAGTATAACAAAGTCCCCTGGTCGAGTATAACAACCTCCCCTGGTCAAGTATAACAAAGAACCCTGTTAGAGTACAACAAAGTCCCCTGATCGAGTATAACAAAGGCCCCTGATCGAGTATAACAAAGAACCCTCATCGAGTATAACAAAGGCTCCTGATCGAGTATAACAAAGTCCGCTGATCGAGTATAACAAAGTCCCCTGATCGAGTATAACAAAGTCCCCTGATCGAGTATAACAAAGGCCCCTAATCAAGTTTAACAAAGGCCCCTGATCAAGTATAACAAAGGTCCCTCATCGAGTTTAACAAAGGCCCGTCATCAAGTATAACAAAGTCTCCTGATCGAGTATAAATAAAGTCCGCTGATCGAGTATATCAAAGTCCCCTATCGAGAAGCAACAAAGTCCCTCATCGAGTATAACAAAGGCCCCTGATCGAGAATAACAAAGGCCCCTCATCGAGTATAACAAAGTCTCCTCATCGAGTATAACAAAGTCCGCTGATCGAGTATAACAAAGTTCCCTGATCGAGTATAACAAAGTCCCCTGATCGAGTATAACAAAGTTCCCTTATCGAGTATAACAAAGCCCCCTCATAGCGTATAACAATGTCCCCTGATCGAGTATAGCAAAGTCCCCTTATCGGGTATAACAAAGAACCCTAGTCGAGTATAACAAAGTCCCCTGATGGAGTATAACAAAGGCCCCTGATCGAGTATAACAAAGGCCCCTGATCGAGTATAACAACGTCCCTGATCGAGTGTAACAAAGTCAGCTGATCGAGTATAACAAAGTCCCCTAATCGAGTATAACAAAGTCCCCTCATCGAGTATAACAAAGGCCCCTCATCGAGTTTAACAAAGGCCCCTGATCGAGTATAACAAAGTCCCCTGGTCGAATATAAGAAAGGCTCCTCATCGAGTTTAATAAAGGCCCCTCATTGAGTATAACAAAGTCGAGTATAACAAACTCACCTGGACGGGTATAACAAAGTCCCTTGATCGAGTATAACAAAGTCCCCTGATCGAGTATAACAAAGGCCCCTGATCGATGCTTAACAAAAGGCCCCTGGATCGAGTATAACAAAGTCCCTGGTCGAGTATAACAAACCTCTGATCGAGTATACCAAACTCCCCTGATAGAGTATATAACAAAGTCCCTGATCGAGTATAATCTGCGGCCCCTGATCGAGCCATAAAGGCTCGATCGAGCGTAACAAAGTCCCTGTCGAGTATATCAAAGGTCCTCATAGAGTTTAACAAAGGCCCGTCATCGAGTATAACAAAGTCCCCTGGTCGAGTATAACAAACTCGCCTGGTCGATTATAACAAAGTCCCCTGATCGAGTATAACAAAGTCCCCTGATCGAGTATAACAAAGTCCCTGATCGAGGAGCAACAGCCCCGACTCAAGTTTAACAAAGGCCCCTGATCGAGTATAGCAAAGTCCTGGTCAGAGTATAACAAACTCCTGGTCGATTATAACAAAGTCCCCTGATCGAGTATAACAAAGTCCCCTGATCGAGTATAACAAAGTCCCCTGAACGATTATAGCAAAGTCCCCTGGTCGAGTATAACAAAGGTCCCTCATAGAGTTTAACAAAGGCCCGTCATCGAGTATAACAAAGTCTCCTGATCGCGTATAACAAAGTCCGCTGACAAAGTATAACAAAGTCCCCTCTATCAAGTATAACAAAGTCCCCTGATCGAGTATAACAAAGGCCCCTCATCATGTTTAACAAAGGCCCCTGATCGAGTATAGCAAAGTCCCCAGGTCGAGTATAACAAACTCCCCTGGTCGATTATAACAAAGTCCCCCGATCGAGTGTAACAAAGTTCCCTGATCGAGTATAACAAAGCCCCCTGATCGAGTATAACAAAGTCCCCTGATAGAGTATAACAAAGTCCCCTGATCGAGTATAACAATGGCCCCTCATCGAGTTTAACAAGGGCCCCTAATCGAGTATAACATAGTCCCCTGGTCGAGTATAACAAAGGCCCCTCATCGAGTTTAACAAAGGCCCCTCATCGAGTATAACAAAGTCCCCTGGTCGAGTATATCAAACTCCCCTGGTTGAGTATAACAATATCCCCTGATCGAGTATAACAAAATCCCCTGATCGAGTTTAACAAAGTCCCATAAACGATTATAACAAAGGCCCCTGATCAAGTATAACAAAGCCCCCTGATCGTGTATAACAAAGCCCCCTCATCGAGTATAACAAAGTCCCCTGATCAAGTAAAACAAAGTCCCCTGAACGAGTATAACAAAGCCCCCCTCATAGAGTATAACAATGTCCCCTGATCGAGTATAGAAAGTCCCCTGATCGGGTATAACAAATGCCCCTGATCGAGTATAACAAAGTCCGCTGATCGAGTATAATAAAGTCCCCTGATCGAGTATAACAAAGAACCCTGGTCGAGTATAACAAAGTCCCCTCATGGAGTATAACAATGGTCCGTGATCGAGTATAACAGCGTCTCTGATCGAGTATAACAACGTCCCCTTTAATCGAGTATAACAAAGTCCGATCGAGTATAATAAAGTCCCCTGATCGAGTATAACAAAGTCCCCTGATCGAGTATAACAAAGGCCTTTTGATCGAGGTTGTTAGAAGCCCCTGATCGAAAGTATATAACAAAGTCTCCCTGTCGAGTATAACAGCGCCCCTCATCGAGTTTTAACAAAGGCCCCTCATTGAGTATAACAAAGTCCCCTGGTCGAGACATAACAACAAACTCACCTGGTCGAGTATACCAAAGTCCCCTGATCGAGTATAACAAAGTCCTTGATCGAGCATAAACTATGGCCTTGATCGAGTTTAACAAAGGCCCCTTGATCTATTGTAAGAAAGTCCCTGGTCGAGCATAACAAAGGCCCTATCGAGTATAACAAAGTCCCCTGATCAAGTATAACAAAGTCCCCTGAACGAGTATAACAAAGTCCCCTGATCGAGAATAACAAAATCCCCTGATCGAATATAACAAAGTCCACTGGTCGAGTATAACAATCTCCCCTGGTCGAGTATAACAAAGTCCCCTGATCGAGTATAACAAATTCCCCTGATCGAGTATAACAAAGTCCCCTGATCGAGTATAACAAAGCCCCCTGATCGAGTATAACAAAGGGCCCTGATCGAGTATAACAAAGTCCCCTGATCGAGTATAACAAAGTCCTCTAATCGAGTATAACAAAGGCCCCTCATCGAGTATAACAAAGTCCCCTGGTCGAGTATATCAAACTCCCCTGGTCGAGTATAACAATATCCCCTGATCGAGTATAACAAAGTCCCCTGATCGAGTTTAACAAAGTCCCATAAACGATTATAACAAAGGCCCCTGATCAAGTATAACAAAGCCCCCTGATCGTGTATAACAAAGCCCCCTCATCGAGTATAACAAAGTCCCCTGATCAATTAAACAAAATCCCCTGAACGAGTATAACAAAGCCCCCCTCATAGAGTATAACAATGTCCCCTGATCGAGTATAGAAAGTCCCCTGATCGGGTATAACAAAGGCCCCTGACTGAAAGCATAACAGTCCGCCGATCGAGTATAACAAAGTCCCCTGATCGAGTATAACAAAGAACCCGGTCGAGTATAACAAAGTCCCTCATGGAGTATAACAATGGTCCGTGATCGAGTATAACAAAGGCCCCTGATCGAGTATAACAACGTCCCTGATCGAGTATAACAAAGTCCGATCGAGTATAACAAAGTCCCTGATCGAGCAGCAACAGTCCCCTGATCGAGTATAACAAAAGGCCTTTGATCATTTTAACAAAGGCCCCTGATCGAGTATAAATAAAGTCCCCTGGTCGAGTATAACAAAGGCCCTCATCGAGTTTAACAAAGGCCCTCATTGAGTATACCAAAGTCCCGTGATCGAGTATAAAAAAGTCCCCTGATCGAGTATAACAAAATCAGCTGATCGAGTATAACAAAGTCCCTGATCGAGTATAACTATGGCCCTGATCGAGTTTAACAAAGGCCCCTGATCGAGTGTAAGAAAGTCCCCTGGTCGAGTATAACAAAGGTCCCTCATCGAGTTTAACAAAGGCTCCTCATCGAGTATAACAAAGTCACCTGGTCGAGTATAACAAACTCCCCTGGTCAAGTATAACAAAGAACCTTGGTTGAGTATAACAAAATCCCCTGATCGAGTATAAAAAAGGGCCCTGATCGAGTATAACAAAGGCCCCTCATCAAGTATAACAAAGTCCCCTGATCGAGTATAACAAAATCCGCTAATCGAGTATAACAAAGTCCCCTGATCGAGTATAACTATGGCCCCTGATCGAGTTTAACAAAGGCCCCTGATCGAGTGTAAGAAAGTCCCCTGGTCGAGTATAACAAAGGTCCCTCATCGAGTTTAACAAAGGCTCCTCATCGAGTATAACAAAGTCACCTGGTCGAGTATAACAAACTCCCCTGGTCAAGTATAACAAAGAACCCTGGTTGAGTATAACAAAGTCCCCTGATCGAGTATAACAAAGGCCCCTGATCGAGTATAACAAAGGCCCCTCATCAAGTATAACAAAGTCTCCTGATCGAGTATAACAAAATCCGCTGATCGAGTATAACAAAGTCCCATGATCAAGTATAAGTATGGCCCCTGATCGAGTTTAACAAAGGCCCCTGATCGAGTGTAACAAAGTCCCATGGTCGAGTATAACAAAGGTCCCTCATCGAGTTTAACAATGGCCCCTCATCGAGTTTAACAAAGGCCCATCATCGAATATAACAAAGTCCCCAGGTCGAGTATATCAAACTCCCCTGTTCGAGTATAACAAACTCACCTGGTCGAGTATACTAAAGTCCCCTGATCGAAGTATAACAAAACCCCTGATCGAGTATATCCATGGCCCCTGATCGAGTTTAACAAAGGCCCCTGATCTAGTGTAAGAAAGTCCCCTGGTCGAGTATAACAAAGGTCCCTCATCGAATTTAACAAGGCCCCTCATCGAGTATAACAAAGTCACCTAGTCGAGTATAACAAACTCCCTGGTCAAGTATAACAAAGAACCCTGGTTGAGTATAACAAAGTCCCCTGATCGAGTATAACAAAGGCCCCTGATCGAGTATAACAAAGGCCCCTCATCATGTATAACAAAGTCTCCTGATCGAGTATAACAAAATCCGCTGATCGAGTATAACAAAGTCCCCTGATCGAGTATAACTATGGCCCTTGATCGAGTTTAACAAAGGCCCCTGATCGAGTGTAACAAAGTCCCCTGGTCGAGATAACAAAGGTCTTCATCGAAGCGCATTAAAGGCCCTCATCGAGTATAACAAAGTCACCTGGTCGAGTATAACAACCCCTGGTCAAGTATAACAAAGAACCCTGGTTGAGTATAACAAAGTCCCCCGGATCGAAAGTATAATCTAGCTGCCCCTGATCGAGTATAACAAAGGCCCTCATCGAAAGCCTTGATCGAGTATAACAAAGTCCGCTGATCGAGTATATAACAAAGTCCCCTGATCGAGTATAACAAAGTCCCCTGATCGAGTATAACAAAGGCCCTGGATCAAGCTTAACAAAGGCCCTGATCGAGTATAGCAAAGTCCCCTGGTTGAGTATAACAAACTCCCCTGGTCGATTATAACAAAGTCCCCTGATCGAGTATCACAAAGTCCCCTGATCGAGTATAACAAAGTCCCCTGAACGATTATAAAAAAGTCCCCTGGTCGAGTATAACAAAGGTCCCTCATAGAGTTTAACAAAGGCCCGTCATCGAGTATAACAAAGTCTCCTGATCGAGTATAACAAAGTCCGCTGATAAAGCATAACAAAGTCCCCTCTATCGAGTATAACAAAGTCCCCTGATCGAATATAACAAAGGCCCCTCATCAAGTTTAACAAAGGCCCCTGATCGAGTATAGCAAAGTCCCCAGGTCGAGTATAACAAACTCCCCTGGTCGATTATAACAAAGTCCCCTGATCGAGTATAACAAAGTTCACTGATCGAGTATAACAAAGCCCCCTGATCGAGTATAACAAAGTCCCCTGATAGAGTATAACAAAGTCCCCTGATCGAGTATAACAAAGAACCCTGGTCGAGTATAACAAAGTCCCCTCATGGAGTATAACAATGGTCCGTGATCGAGTATAACAAAGGCCCCTGATCGAGTATA
>NW_024745536.1:0-9965 GCF_018991925.1 Homarus americanus | reverse complement strand
GCTCCCTCGTTCACAGACACCGATGATGGTGAACCTAGCGCTCCCTGGTACATACACTCCCAGTGTGGTGATGGTAAACCTAACGCTCCCTAGTACACACACTCTGATGGTGGTGATGGTGAACCTAATGCTCCCTGGTACACACACTCCCACGGTGGTGAACCTATTGCTCCCTGGTACACACACAATCCCACAGTGGTGACCCTAATGCTCCCTGGTACACACACTCCCACGGTGGTGAACCAATTGCTCCCTGGTACACACACAATCCCACAGTGGTGACCCTAATGCTCCCTGGTACACACACTCCCACGGTGGTGATGGTGAACCCAACCTCCCTGGCACACACACTCCCAAGGTGGTGAGATGGTGAACCTAACGCTCCCTGGTACACACACTCCCTACGGTGGTAATGGTGGAACCCAATGCCCCTGGTGCACCCACTCCCCACGGTGGTGATGGTGAACATAACGCCCCTGGCACACACACTCCCCACGGTGGTGATAGAACCTAACGCCCCTGGGACACACTCCCACGGTGGTGATGGTGAACCTAACGCTCCCTGGTACACACACTCCCACGGTGGTGATGGTGAACCTGACACTCCGTGGTACACACGCTCCCACGATGGTGATGGTGAACCTAACGCTCACTGGTACACACACTCACACGGCGGTGAACCTAACACACCCTGGTACACACACACTCCCATGGTGGTGATGGTGATCCTAACGCTCCCTGGTACACACACTCCCATGGTGGTAATGGTGAACCTATCGCTACCTCGTACACACACTCCCACGGTGATGAGGGTGAACCTAATGCTATCTGGTACACACACCCCCAAGGTGGTGTTGGTGAACCTAACACTCCCTGGTACAGACACTCTCATGGTGGTGATGGTGAACCTAACGCTCCCTGGTACACACAATCCCACGGTGGTGATGGTGAACCTAACGCTCCCTGGTGCACACACTCTCACGGTGGTGATGGTGAACCTAATTCTCCCTCTTACACACACTCCCATGGTGTAGATGGTGAACATAATGCTCCCTGGTACACACACTCCCACGGTGGTGATGGTGAACCTAACCCTCACTGGTACACACACTCCTAAGGTGGTGATGGTGAACCTAACGCTCCATGGTACACACACTAACACGGTGGTGAAGGTGAACCTAACGCTCCCTGCTACACACACTCCCGCCGTGGTGATGGTGAACCTAACGCTCCCTGGTACACATACTCCTTCGGCGGTGAACCTAAAGCTTCCTGGTACACAGAGTCCCACAGTGGTGATGGTGAACCTAACGCTCCCTGGTACACACACTCTCACGGTGGTGATGGTGAACCTAATGCTCCCTCTTACACACACTCCCATGGTGTTGATGGTGAACATAATGCTCCTTGGTACACACACTCCCACGGTGGTGAACCCACGTTCCCTGGTACACACACACCTACAGGTGAACCCAGCTCCTGGTACACACACTCCCAGGGTGGTGATGGCAGAACCTAACCTCCCTGGTACACACACCCCAAGGCAGAAGGGAGAACCCAACGCTCCCTGGTACACACACCCCCACGGTGGTGATGCTGAACCCAAGCTCCCCTGGTACACACACACTCCAGCCTGTGGTGATGGTGAACCCAACGCCCCTGGTGTCATACACCCCACGGTGGTGATGGTGAACCTAACCTCCTGTACACACACTCCCAAGGTGGTGATGGTGAACCTAACGCTCCCTGGTAAACACACACTCCCACGGTGGTGCTGGTGAAGCTAACGCTCCCTGGTACACACACTCCCACGGTGGTGATGGTGAACCTAATGCTCCCTGGTGCACACACTCTCACGGTGGTGATGGTGAACATAATGCTCCCTAGTACACACACTCCCACGGTGGTGAACCTAATGCTCCCTGGTATACACACACTCACACGGTGGTGAACCTAACGCTCCCTAGTACACACACTCCCACGGTGGTGAACCTAATGCTCCCTGGTACACACACACTCACACGGTGGTGAACCTAACGCTCCATGGTACACACACTCCCACGGTGGTGATGGTGAACCTAACCCTCCCTGGTACACACACTCACAAGGTGGTGATGGCGAACGTAACGCTCTCTGGTACACACACTCCCACGGTGGTGATGGTGAAGCTAACCCTCCCCGGTACACACACTCCCACGGTGGTGATGGTGAACCTAACGCTCCCTGGTACACAGACACCCACGATGGTGAACCTAACGCTTCCTGGTACACACACTCCCACGGTGATGATGGTGAACCTAACGCTCCTTGGTACACACACTCCCACAGTGGTGATGGTGAACCTACCGCTATCTGGTACACACACTCCCACGGTGGTGATGGTGAGCCTAACGCTCCCTGGTACACACACTCGCACGGTGGTGATGGTAAACTAAACGCTCCATGTTACACACACTCCCATGGTGGTGATGGTGTAGCTAACCCTTCCTGGTACACGCACTCCCACGGTGGTGATGATGAAACTAACGCTTCCTGGTACACACCCACACGGTGGTGATGGTGAACCTAACGCTCCTTGGTACACACACTCCCACGGTGGTGATGGTGAACCTAACGCTTCCTGGTACACACACGCCCATGGTTGTGACGGTGAACCTAAAGGTCCCTGGTACACCCACTCCCACGGTGGTGAACCTAGTACCCCTGGTACACACACACTCCCCAGTGTGGTGCGTTGGTAAATCTAACGCCCCCTGGTACACACACCCCACGGCGGTAATCTAACGCCCCTGGTGCAGCACACACTCCCCAATGCTGGTGTTGGTAAACCCAACGCTCCCCCTGGTACACACACCCACGGTGGTGATGGTAGAACATAGCGCTCCCTGGTAATAATACACATTTCGACGGTGGTGGTGGTAGAAACCTTATGCTCCCTGGCACACACACCCCACGGTGGTGATGGTGAACCCAACGCCCCTGGTACACACACACTCCCCACTGCGGTGAACCTAACGGCCTCTGGTACACACACTCCCACGATGGTGATGGTGACCCTAACGCTCCCTGGTACACACACTCCCACAGTGGTGATGGTGAACCTAACGCTCCATGGTACACACACTCCCACAATGGTGATGTTGAACCTAATGCTCCCTGGTACACACTCCTACGGTGGTGATGGTGAACCTAATGCTCCCTTGTACACACACGCCCATGGTTGTGACGGTGAACCTAACGCTTCCTGGTACACACACTCCCACGGTGGTGATGGTGAACCTAACGCTCCCTCGTTCACAGACACCGATGATGGTGAACCTAGCGCTCCCTGGTACACACACTCCCAGTGTGGTGATGGTAAACCTAACGCTCCCTGGTACACACACTCCCACGGCGGTGAACCTAACGCTCCCTGGTACACACACTCCGACGTTGGTAATGGTGAACCTAACGCTCCCTGGTACACACACTCTGATGGTGGTGATGGTGAACCTAATGCTCCCTGTTACACACACTCCCACGGTGGTGAACCTATTGCTCCCTGGTACACACACAATCCCACAGTGGTGACCCTAATGCTTCCTGGTACACACCCACCCACGGTGGTGATGGTGAACCTAACCCTCCCTGGTACACACACTCGCAAGGTGGTGATGGTGAACCTAACGCTCCCTGGTCCACACACTCCCACGGTGGTGATGGTGAACCTAACGCTCCCTGGTACACACACTCCCACGGTGGTGATGGTGAACCTAACACTCCCTGTACACACACTTCCTACGGTGGTAATGGTGAACCCACCGCTCCCCTGGGGTGCACCCACTCCACGGTGGTGATGGTGAACCTATTGTTCTGCAGCATACACAATCCCACAGTGGTGACCTAATGCCCCTGGTACACACACTCCCACGGTGGTGATGCAGGAACCTAACGCCCCCTGGGATACACACTCCCCACGGTGGTGATGGTGAACCTGAACGCCTTGATTCCCCACGGTGGTGATGGTGAACCCTGACACTGTGGTACAACACACACTCCCACGATGGTGATGGTGAACCTAACGCTCACTGGTACACACACTCACACGGCGGTGAACCTAACACACCCTGGTACACACACACTCCCATGGTGGTGATGGTGATCCTATCGCTACCTCGTACAGACACTCCCACGGTGATGAGGGTGAACCTAATGCTATCTGGTACACACACCCCCAAGGTGGTGATGTTGAACCTAAAGCTCCCTGGTACACACACTCCCACGGTGGCGATGGTGAACCTAACGCTCCCTGGTACACACACTCCCACGGTGGTGATGGTGAACCTAACCCTCCCTGGTACACACACTCCCATGGTGGTGATGGTGAACCAAACGCTCCCTGGTACACACACTCCAACTTTGGTGATGGTGAACCTAACGCTCCCTGGTACACACACTCCCACGGTGGTGATGGTGAACCTAATGCTCCCTGGTGCACACACTCTCACGGTGGTGATGGTGAACCTAATGATCCCTCTTACAAACACTCCCACGGTGTTGAACCCACGTTCTGGCATACACACACCACACGGTGGTGAACCTAACGTTCTAGTACACACACTCCCACGGTGGTGAACCTAATGCTCCCTGGTACACACACACTCACACGGTGGTGAACCTAACGCTCCATGGTACACACACTCCCACGGTGGTGATGGTGAACCTAACCCTCACTGGTACACACACTCCCAAGGTGGTGATGGTGAACCTAACGCTCCATGGTACACACACTAACACGGTGGTGAAGGTGTACCTAACGCTCTCTGCTACACACACTCCCGCCGTGGTGATGGTGAACCTAATGCTCCCTGGTACACATACTCCTTCGGCGGTGAACCTAAAGCTTCCTGGTACACAGAGTCCCACAGTGGTGATGGTGAACATAACGCTCCCTGGTACACACACTCTCACGGTGGTGATGGTGAACCTAATGCTCCCTCTTACACACACTCCCATGGTGTTGATGGTGAACATAATGCTCCCTGGTACACACACTCCCACGGTGGTGAACCTAATGCTCCCTGGTACACACACACTCCCACGGCGGTGAACCTAACGCTCCCTGGTACACACACTCCCACGGTGGTGATGGTGAACCTAACCCTCCCTGGTACACACACTCCCAAGGTGGTGATGGTGAACCTAACGCTCCCTGGTACACACACTCCCACTGTGGTGATGGTGAACCTAACGCTCCCTGGTACACACACTCCCACGGTGGTGAAGTTGAACCTAACGCTCCCTGGTACACACTCCCACGGTGGCCCTCCCCTGGTACACACACACCCCACGGTGGTGCTGGTGAAGCTAACGCCCTGGTACACACACCCCACGGTGGTGATGCAGGAACCCACGCTCCCTGGCACACACCTCACGGTGGTGATGCAGAACATAATGCTCCCCTAGTACACACACCCCACGGTGGTGAACCTAATGCTCCCCTGGTATACACACACCACACGGTGGCAGGAACCCAACGCTCCTGGTACACACACACTCCCCACGATGGTGAACCTAACGCTCCCTGGTACACACACTGCCACGGTGGTGATGTTGAACCTCACACTCCCTGGTACACACACTCCCATGGTGGTGATGATGAACCTAAAGCTCTCTGTTACACACACTCCCACGGTGGTGATCGTGAACCTAATGCTCCTTGGTACACACATTCCTACGGTGGTGACAGTGAACCTAACGCTCCCTGGTAAACACACTCCCACGGTGGTGATGGTGAACCTAACGCTCCCTGGTACACAGACACAAACGATGGTGAACCTAACGCTTCCTGATACAAACACTTCCACGGTGGTGATGGTGAACCTAACGCTCCCTGGTACACACACTCCCACGGTGGTGATGGTGAACCTAACGCTCCCTAGTACACACACGCCCATGGTTGTGACGGTGAACCTAACGCTCCCTGGTACACACACTCCCACGGTGGTGATGGTGAACCTAACGCTCCCTTGTTCACAGACACCGATGATGGTGAACCTAGCGCTCCCTGGTACATACACTCCCAATGTGGTGATGGTAAACATAACGCCCTCAATACACTCCCCACGGCAGAACCCAACGCTCCCTGGTAATAATAATAATTCCCACGTTGGTGCTGGTAAACCTAACGCTCCCTGGTACACACACTCCCCACGGTGGTGATGGTGAACCTAACGCCTTCTGGCACACACACACTCTGACGGTGGTGATGGTGAAGCCTGTGCTCCCTGGTACACACACTCCCACGGTGGTGATGGTGAACCCAACGCCCCTGGTACAGCACACTCCCGCACTGTGTGAACCCACGCTTCCTGGTACACACACTCCCACGATGGTGATGGTGACCCTAACGCTCCCTGGTACACACACTCCCACGGTGGTGATGGTGAACCTAACGCTCCCTGGTACACACACTCCCACAATGGTGATGGTGAACCTAATGCTCCCTGGTACACACTCCTACGGTGGTGATGGTGAACCTAACGCTCCGTGGTACACACACTCCCACGGTGGTGATGGTGAATCTAACATTCCCTGGTACACACACTCCCACGGTGGTGATGGTAAACCTAACGCTCCGTAGTACACACACTCCCACGGTGGTTATGGTGATCCTTACGCTCCCTGGTACACACACTCACACGGCGGTGAACCTAACGCACCCTGGTACACACACACTCCCACGGGGGTGATAGTGATCTTAACGCAACCTGGTACAGACACTCCTAAGGTGGTGATGGTGAACGTAACGCTCCCTGGTACACACACCCCTACGGTGGTTAATGGTGAACGTAACGCTCCCTGGTACACACACTCCCATGGTGGTGATGGTGAACCTAACCCTCACTGGTACACACACTCCCACGTTGGTGATGGTGAACCTAACGCTCCCTGGGACACACACTCCCACGGTGGTGATGGTGAACCTAACGCTCCCTAGTACACACACTCCCACGGTGGTGATGGTGAACCTAACGCTATCTGGTACACACACTCCCACGGTGGTGACGGTGAACCTAACGCTCCCTGGTAAAGACACTCCCACGGTTGATGGTGAACCTAACGCTCACTGGTACACAGACACCCTCGATGGTGAACCTAACGCTTCCTGGTACACACACTCCCACGGTGGTGATGGTGAACCTAACCCTCCCTGGTACACATACTCCCACGGTGGTGAAGGTGAACCTAACGCTCCCTGCTACACACACTCCCACCGTGGTGATGGTGAACCTAACGCTCCCTGGTACACACATCTCCTACGGACGTGAACCTAAAGCTCCCCTGGTACACATTACTCCCACGGTGGTGAACCTAACGCTATCTGGTACACACACTCCTACGGTATTGATGGTGAACCTAACGCTCCCTGGTACACACACTCCCAAGGTGGTGATGGTGAACCTAACGCTCCCTGGTACACACACTCCCACGGTGGTGATGGTGAACCTAACGCTCCCTGGTACACACACACTCCCACGGTGGTGCTGGTGAACCTAACGCTCCCTGGTACACACACTCCCACGGTGGTGATGGTGAACCTAATGCTCCCAGGTGCACACACTCTCACGGTGGTGATGGTGAATCTAATGCTCCCTCTTACACACACTCCCATGGTGTTGATGGTGAACATAATGCTCCCTGGTATACACACTCCCACGGTAGTGAACCTAATGCTCCCTGGTACACACACACTCCCACGGTGGTGAACCTAACGCTCGCTGGTACACACTCTCCCACGGTGGTGATGGCGAACCTAACCCTCCCTGGTACACACACTCGCAAGGTGGTGATGGTGAACCTAACGCTCCCTCGTTCACACACTCCCACGGTGGTGATGGTACCTAACGCTCTCTGGTACACACACTTCACGGTGGTGATGGTGAACCCAACCCTCCTGGTTACTGCCAGAATTCCCCAAGGTGGTGATGGTGAACCTAACGCTCCCTGGTACACACACACACTCCCACGGTGGTGATGGTGAACCTAACCCTCCCTGGTACACACACTCACACAGTGGTGATGGTGAACCTAACGCACCTGGTACACACACTCCTACGTTGGTGATGGATGAACCTAACCCTCCCTGGTGCACACACTCTCACAGTGGTGATGGTGAACCTAATGCTCCCTCTTACACACACTCCCATGGTGTTGATTGTGAACATAATGCTCTCTGGTACACACACTCCCACGGTGGTGAACCTAATGCTCCCTGGTACACACACACTCCCACGGTGGTGAACCTAACGCTCCCTGGTACACACACACTCACACGGTGGTGAACCCAACGCTCCATGGTACACACTCCCCACGGTGGTGATGGTGAACCTAACCTCCCTGGTACACACACACCAAGAAGGTGGTGATGGTGAACCTAACGCTCTCTGGCACACACACCCCACGGGTGGTGACAGTAGCTAACCCTCCCTGGTACACACACTCCCACGATGGTGATGGTGAACCTAACGCTCCCTGGTACACAGACACCCACGATGGTAAACCTAACGTTTCCTGGTACACACACTCCCACGGTGGTGATTGTGAGCCTAACGCTCCCTGGTACACACAGTCCCACGGTGGTGATGGTGAACCAAACGCTCTATGGTACACACACTCCCATGGTGGTGATGGTGAAGCTAACCCTCCCTGGTACACGCACTCCCACGGTGGTGATGGTGAAACTAACGCTTCCTGGTACACACCCACACGGTGGTGATGGTGAACCTAATGCTCCCTGGTACACACACTCTCACGGTGGTGATGGTGAACCTAACGCTCCCTGGTACACACACGCCCATGGCTGTGACGGTGAACCTAAAGCTCCCTGGTACACACACTCCCACGGTGGTGATGGTGAACCTAACGCTCCCTGGTTCACAGACACCGATGATGGTGAACCTAGCCCTCCCTGGTGCACACACTCCCAGTGTGGTGATGGTAAACCTAACGCTCCCTGGTACACACACTCCCACGGCGGTGAAGCTAACGCTCCCTGGTACACACACTCCCACGTTGGTGTTGGTAAACCTAACGCTCCCTGGTACACACACTCCCACGGTGGTGATGGTGAACCTAACGCTCCCTGGTACACACACTCTGATGGTGGTGATGGTGAACCTTATGCTCCCTGGTACACACACTCCCACGGTGGTGATGGTGAACCTAACGCTCCCTGGTACACACACTCCCACTGCGGTGAACCTAACGCTTCCTGGTACACACACTCCCACGGTGGTGATGGTGAACCTAACCCTCCCTGTTACACACACTCGCATCAGAGTGGACGACGCAGTAGATGTGGTGGTTGGCGTTTCCTGTCCCGTCCTGCGGTCTGCCGCGGTGTGTCGCGTGCCTCCCTTCCTCCACTTGAACTTCTGTGTGGAGCGGCAGTTCCTGACGCATTCCAGATGGATTTTTCTAGTCCCATCTGAGTTTCCGCCCTTCCCGGCCGGGATCAAAGCCGGTCCACTGCTTGGGGTGTCATCGCTTTGGATGGCGTGTAGGGCAGGGTCCACGGACAAGAGTTCGCCCTCCGTACGTGAGTGTCGGCGAGACCCCTGACCATCCTGTCCCACACCCTCACAGTGGTGAATCCCTCCCTGGGTGGGCCCCCCAGGGTTTGCTTGTTTCTTCCTCTTCTTGTAGTCAGGTCACTTCTGTTTCGTCCCCGATGGTGTGGTAAACACCGGCGAGGCAGATCCCGTGTGGGCCGAGGTCAGCCATTACTTGTCTGGTACCTGGTGGTTCCATTCCCGGAGTGGAAGTGCGTGGAATCAGTTGACAGGTCCTGAACCGTAGGGAGCTGTCGTCTGCATCGCCACTGGGACTTCTAGTTGTTTGTTGCCTGTTGCTTGCTGCTGCTGAATTTGCAGGTCGGGGTTTCGGGATTTTCTCCTGGGTTCCAAGGGGACGACCTGATTCCC
>NW_024745535.1:0-7113 GCF_018991925.1 Homarus americanus | reverse complement strand
ACTCGATCAGGGACTTTTATATTCGATCAGGGGACTTTATTATACTCGATCAAGGGCCTTTGTCACCTCGATTAAAGGGACTTTGTTATACTCGATCAGAGGACTTTGTTATATTTGATCAGGGACTTTGTTATATCGATGAGGGTCTTTTGTTATACTCGATCAGGGGACATTACTATACTCTCGACCAGGGAACTTTGTTATACGATTAGAGATATGTTATGATCAGGGACTTTGTAATATTCGATCAGGGCTTTGTTATATGACCAGGGCCTTTGTTATGCTATATAAGAGGGTTTTTGTTATACTCGAACCAGGGAATTTGTTATACTCGATAAAGGGACTTTGTTATACTCGATGAGGGCCTTTGTTATACACGATCTGAGGACTTTGTTATCTCGATCAGGGGACTTTGTTTACTCTCGATCGAGGACTTTGTTATACTCGACCAGGGACTTTGTTATATCGATCAGGGGACTTTGTTATACTCGATCAGGGCCTTTTTATATTCAATTATGGGCTTTGTTTTACTCGATCAGAGTTTTGTTATACTCGGCAGGGGCCTTATGAATACTCGGTCAGGGCCTTTGTAATACTCAATCAAGGTCCTTTGTTATATCGATCAGGGGACTTTGTTATACTCTCCCAGGGGACTTTGTTATACGATCTGAGGACTTTGTTATACTCGATCAGGGGACTTTGTTATACTCGATCTGGAGGACTTTGTTATATTCGATCAGGGACTTTGTTATACTCGACCAGGGACTTTGTTATACCACGATCAGGGATATGTTATACTCCATAAGGGGATGTGTTATACTCGATCAGGGACTTTGTTATACTCGATCACGATCTTTGTTTATACTCAACCGAAGGCCTTTGTTATATTCGATCAGGGTCCTGTTGACTCGATCAAGGGACTTTTGTTATACTCGATCAGGGAGTTTGTTAAACTCGTTGAGGGGCTTGTTTTCCTCGATCAAGGTTCTTGTTTTACTCCTTGAGGGTCGTTCTTATACTCCATCAGGGGCCTTTGTTATACTCAAGCCAGGGACTTTGTTATACTCGATCAGGGACTTTGTTATACTTGATCAGGGACTTTAATATCCGATCAGGGGGGCTTTGTTATACTCGACCAGAGACGCTGTTATGCTCGATAAGGGACTTTGCTATTCTCGATCAGGGCCTTGTTATATACTCGACCAGGAGACTTTGTTATACTCGATCAGGGACTTTGTTAAACTTGATCAGGGACTTTGTAATATTCGATTAGGGGCTTTGTTATACTCGACCAGGTTACTATACTCGATAAGGACTTGTTATACTTGTTTAGGGCCTTTATTATACCCAATCAGGGGTACATTATACTCGACCAGAAAACTTTGTTATGCACAGATCAGGGACTTTGTTATACACGATCAGGGACTTGCATGATCATGGGCCATTGTTATACTCAACCAGAGGACTTTGTTATTCTCGATAATGGGAATTTGTTATGTTCGACCAGGGGACTTTGTTATTCTCGATCAGGGGACATTACCATACACGACCAGGGAACTTTGTTATACACGATCAGGTGATATGTTATACTCTATCAGGGGATGTGTTATACTCGATCAGGGTCCTTTGGTATGCTCGACCAGTGGCCTTTGTTGTACTCAATCAGGGGCCTTTGTTCTATTCGATTAGGGGATTCTGTTATACTCGACCAGGGAACTTTGTTTTACTCGATCAGGTGCCTTTATTTTACTTGATCAAGGGCCTTTGTTATCCTCGATCAGGGGACTTTGTTATACTCGATTAGAGGACGTTGTTATACTCGATCAGGGGACTTTGTTATACTCGATCAGGTGCCTTTATTATACTCGATCAAGGGCCTTTGTTATACTCGATCAGGGGACTTTGTTATACTCGATCAGAGGACTTTGTTATACTCGATAAGGGGCCTTTATTATACCCTACCAGGGGACTTTGTGATACTCGATTAGGGGACTTTTTTATACTCGATGAGGGTCTTTGACATACTCGATCAGGGGACTTTGTTATACTTGATCAAGGGACTTTGTTATGCTCGAGCAGTGGCCTTTGTTATACTCGACCAGGGGGCTTTGTTATATTCGATTAGGGGACTTTGTTTTACTCGATGAGGGGCATTTGTTATACTCGATCAAGGGCCTTTGCTATACTCGATCAGGGGATTTTATTATACTAGATCAGGGGATTTTGTTATACTCGATCAGGGGGCTTTGTTATACTCGACCAGGGGCCTTTGTTATGCTCGATCAGAGGACTTTGTTATACTCGATCGGGGGACTTTGTTTTACTCGATGAGGGGATTTGTTTTACTCTATGAGGGGACTTTGTTATACTCGATCAGGGGTCTTTGTTTTACTCAATCTGGGGACTTTTTTATATTCGATCAGGGGACTTTGTTATACTTGATGAGGGGGCTTTGTTATACTCGATCAGAGGACTTTATTATACTCGATCAAGGGCATTTGTTATACTCGACCAGAGGACTTTGTTATACTCGATCAGAGGACTTTGTTATATTCGATCAGGGGACTTTGTTATACTCGACCAGGGGACTTTGTTATAGTTGATCAGGGGACGTTGTTATCCTCGATGAGGAGGCTTTGTAATACTCAACCGGGGGCCTTTCTTATACTCGATCAGGGGCCTTTGTTATACTCGATGAAGGTACATTTTATACTCGACCATGGGACTTTGTTATACGAGATCAGGGGACTTTGTTCTACTCGATCATGGGCCTTTGTTATACTCGACCAGGAGACTTTGTTATACTCGATTAGGGGACTTTGTTATACTCGATTAGGGGACTTCGTTATACCTGATGAGAAGGATTTGTTTTACTCGATCAGGGGACTTCGTTATACCTGATGAGTAGGATTTGTTATACTCGATCAGGGGACTTTGTTATACTCGACCAGGGTTTTTTCTTATGCTCGACCAGTGGCCTTTGTTATACTCGATCAGGGGGCTTTGTTATATTCGATTTGGGGACTTTGTTATACTCGATGAGGGGCATTTGTTATACTCGATCAAGGGCCTTTGCTATACTCGAACACGGGATTTTGTTATACTAGATCAGGGGACTTTGTCATAATCGATCAGAGGGCTTTGTTATGCTCGACCAGGGGCCTTTGTTATGCTCGATCAGAGGACTTTGTTATAGTTCGACCAGGGGACTTTGTTATACATGATGAGGGGGCTTTGTTATATTCTATCCGGGGACATTACTGTACTTGACCAAGGAACTTTGTTATACACGATCAAGGGACATGTTATACTCGATCAGGGGATGTGTTATACTCAATCAGGTGACTTTGTTATACTCGACCATGGGACTTTGTTATACTCGATCAGGGGACTTTGTTATACTCGATCAGTGGCCTATGTTATAATCGATCAGGGGCCTTTGTTATACTATATTAGGGGCTTTTGTTATACTCGACCCAAGGGAATTTGTTATACTCGATCATGAAACTTTGTTACACTCGATCAGGGCCTTTATTATACTCGATGAGGGGGTTTTGTTATACTCGACCAGGGCCGTTTGTTATGCTCGACCAGTGGACTTTGTTGTACTCGATCAGGGGGCTTTGTTATATTCGATTAGGGGATTTTATTATACTCGACCAGGGAACTTTGTTATACTCGATGAGGGGTCTTTGTTATACACGATCAGGGGACATGTTATACTCGGTCAGGGGATGTGTTATACTAGATCAGGGGACGTTGTTATCCTCGATGAGGAGGCTTTGTAATACTCAAACGGGGGCCTTTGTTATACTCGATCAGGGGCCTTTGTTATACTCGATCAAGGTACTTTGTTATACTCGCCCATGGGACTTTGTTATACGAGATCAGGGGACTTTGTAATACTCGATCATTGGCCTTTGTTATACTCGACCAGGAGACTTTGTTATACTCGATTAGGGGACTTTGTTATACTCGATGTGGGGCCTTTGATATACTCGAACAGGGGACTTTGTTATACTCGATCAGGGGACTTTGTTATACTTGATGAGTAGGATTTGTTATACTCGATCAGGGAACTTTGTTATACTCGACCAGGGTCCTTTTCTTATGCTCGACCAGTGGCCTTTGTTATACTCGATCAGGGGGCTTTGTTATATTTGATTAGGGGACTTTGTTATACTCGATGAGGGGCATTTGTTATACTCGATCCTGGGCCTTTGCTATACTCGATAACGGGATTTTGTTATACTAGATCAGGGGACTTTGTTATACTCGATCAGAGGGCTTTGTTATACTCGACCAGGGGCCTTGGTTATGCTCGATGAGAGGACTTTGTTATACTCGACCAGGGGACTTTGTTATACTTGATGAGGGGGCTTTGTTATATTCTATCAGGGGACATTACTGTACTCGACCAGGGAACTTTGTTGTACACGATCAGGAGATGTGTTATACTCAACCGGGGGCCTTTGTTATACTCGATCATGGGCCTTTGTTATACTCGATCAGGTGACTTTGTTATACTCGACCATAGGACTTTGTTATACTCGATCAGGGGACTTTGTTATACTCGATCAGGGGCCTTTGTTATACTCGATCAGGGGCCTTTGTTATACTGTATAAGGGGCTTTTGTTATACTCAAACCAGGGGAATTTGTTATACTCGATCATGAGACTTTGTTATGCTCGATCAGGGCCTTTATTATACTCGATGAGGGGGCTTTGTTATACTCGACCATGGGCCTTTGTTATGCTCGACCAGTGACCTTTGTTTTACTCGATCAGGAGGCTTTGATATATTCGATTAGGGGATTTTGTTATACTCCAGCAGGGAACTTTGTTATACTCGAAAAGGGGACTTTGTTATTCTCGATAAGGGGACTTTGTTATACTCGATTAGGGGACTTTGTTATACTCGACCAAGGGCCTTTGTTATACTCGATCAGGGACTTTGTTATATTCGACCAGAGGGCTTTCTTATATTCGATGAGGGACCTTTGTTATACTCGATTAAGGAGTTTGTTTTACACGATCAGGGGATATGTTATACTCAATCAGGGGATGTGTTATACTCGATCAGGGGACGTTGTTATAGTCGATGAGGAGGCTTTGTTATACTCAACCGGGGGCCTTTGTTATACTCGATCAAGGGCCTTTCTATACTCGATCACGGGATTTTGTTATACTAGATCAGGGGACTTTGTTATACTCGATCAGAGGGCTTTGTTTTACTCGTCCAGGAGCCTTTGTTATGCTCGATCAGAGGAGTTTGTTATACCCGATCGGGGGACTTTGTTTTACTCGATCAGGGGGCTTTGTTATACTCGATCAGAGGACTTTGTTATACTCGACCAGGGGACTTTGTTTTACTCGATCAGGGGACTTTTTTATATTCGATCAAAGGACTTAGTTATACTCGATCAGGAGCCTTTATTATACTCGATCAAGGCCCATTGTTATACTCGATCAGGGGACTTTGTTATCCTCGATCAGAGGACTTTGTTATACTCGATTATGGGATTTTGTTAAACTCGACCAGGGACTTTGTTATACTCGATCAGGAGGCTTTGTTATACTCGATCAGGGGACATTACAATACTCGACCAGGGAACTTTGTTATACACGATCAGGGGATATGTTATACTCGACCATGGGACTTTGTTATACGAGATCAGGGGACTTTGTTATCCTCGATCATGGGCCTTTGTTATACTCGACCAGGGGACTTTGTTATACTCGATGAGGGGCACTATACTCGACCAGGGAACTTTGTTATACACGATCAGGGGATATGTTATACTCGATCAGGGGATGTGTTATATTCGATCAGGGGACTTTGTTATACTCAGTCAGGAGGCTTTGTTATACTCAACCGGGGGCCTTTGTAATACTCGATCAGGGGAATTTGTTATACTCGATCAGGAGACTTTGCTATACACGATGAGGGGGCTTGTTTATACTCAACCAGGGGACTTTGTTATACTCGATCAGGTGGTTTTGTTATACTCGACCAGGGGTCTTTGTTAGGCTCGATCAGGGGACTTTGTTATACTCGATCAGGGGCCTTTGTAATACTCGATCAGGGGACTTTGTTATACTCGATCAGGGGCCTTGTTTTACTCGATCAAGGGACTTTGTTATACTCCATCAGGGACTTTGTTATGCTCCATTAGGGGCCTTTGATATACTCGATCAGGGGACTTTGTTATACTTGATCAGGGGACTATGTATTATTTGATCTGGGGGGCTTTGTTATGCTCGACCAGGGGCCTTTGTTATGCGTGATAAGGGGACTTTGTTAAATTCGATCAGAGGACTTTGTTATTCTCGATCAAGGTTTTTGGTTATACTCGTACCAGGGGACTTTGTTATACTCAATCAGGAGACTTTGTTATACTCGATCAGGGGCCTTTGTTATACTCGATCAAGGGCCTCTGTCAAAATCGATCAGGGGACTTTGTTAGACTCGATGAGGGGCCTTTGTTATACTCGATGAGGGGCCTTTGTTATACTCAATCATAGGCCATTGTTATATTCAACCAGGGGACTTTGTTATTCTCGATAAGGGGAATTTGTTTTACTCGACCAGGGGACTTTGTTATACTCGATCAGTGGAATTTGTTATACTCGACCAGGGGACTTTGTTATACACGACCAGGGGACTTTGTTATACTCGATCGGAGGATTTTGTTATACTCGATTGGGGGATTTTGTTTTACTCGATCAGGGGCTTTGCTATACTCGATCAAGGGACTTTGTTAAACTCGATTAGTGGCCTTTGTTATACTCCATGAAGGGCCTTTGTTATACTCGATTAGGGGAATTTGTTATAGTCGTTCAGAGGACTTTGTTATACTCGATCAAGGGACTTTCTTATACTCGACCAGGGGAATTTGTTATACACGATCAGGGGATATGTTATACTCGATCAGGGGATATGTTATACTCGATCACTGGACTTTGATATACGCGATCAGGAGGCTTTGTTATACTCAAACGGAGGCCTTTGTTTTTCTCGATCAGGGGCCTTTGTTATCCTCGATCAATGGACTTTGTTATACTCGATTAGGGGATTCTGTTATACTCGATCAGGGGGCTTTTTCCTTGATC
>NW_024745534.1:0-18110 GCF_018991925.1 Homarus americanus | reverse complement strand
CGACCTCATCTGCAAATTTGGTAAGAAGCTTCTACACCATCCCCGACACCGGCTCCTACTACCACCTGAGATCCCTTGTCCGAGAATTGCTGTTCGACACCACAACCGCATCCAGCCCATACGTGCACGAACTGATCGCTATAAGAACAGCCCAGTCCCAACCATTGTAAAGATTATCAATAACTTGTATTAAATCAGTGTATTCACTCCCAGTAAACACTGCTCCTTACACTGTCACTATGTTGAAATGAACTGTAGTTTGAGCTTTTCCCCATCTAGTTATTATATGTCTTATTTGTGTCACTTATGTTACTTGTATATTATTTGTAATTCGTAACCCATTCCCCAAATATGTAACTGTATATTTTCAGCCTTCTGGCTGCCAAGCTCTTTCAATAAACCGTTAATTATTATTATTATTATTATTATTAAATCGACCTGGAAAATTGTTCTGACATTAACAGCATCAGTGAAATGTTAGTACGGTAAGATGTTCATCTCAATCAAATGTTCCACCAATCTGCGATTTTCCCTTTTTGTGTGTGTGTGTATAGAGAGAGGGTGGAGGGGTACTGAATGTCTGGTAATACTATAGTTCTCTTGATTGTGTACAGTAGTTGTATGTGGCAACACCTATCATTTTGTAGTTGGCGTACTTTTATATGGCAACAACTACTTTTATTATGTTACACGCTGTAGTTGTATAGTATATGGCAACACCCATATCATTGCTTAATTGACGTCTTTGTCTTTGGCAGGTGAGGGAACATCTACCACAGTATCACACCATCAGTGAAGGTGAGGTACAAATGTGAGTGACAGTCGTGTTGTACTAATACGAGATGTACAGTATAGTCATCCACGCAAGTCCTGTCGCCTCCCCTCCTGAACCACGAACCCCGAGATTCAGCCTCGTGAACCCGAAGCAGTAGACACTGATGCATTATTCTGTCCATAAATGTTTCTGATTCACGAGTCTGAATCACGGGGGCGACAGGACTTTCGTGAGTGACGACATAAAAGTACATCATCATTAGAGTACGAGTCAAATATTATTTTACTGATATAAACTTTATGATGTAATCATAACAATATCATTATTAGTCAAAAAATATAAAACTTAATGGCTGCACCTTTGATTGGAATGGTTAAGAACTGACCAAGCATGAAAAACTTCACATTCGGTGATAACTAAAATTATTTATTTAACTGCTCGTGAACCAAATGGCTAGGAGACGTGATTCCAAGTTTTAATGATCGTAGTTTCTTTCATGCGATGATCGACGAATAATTAGGCCATAAATCGTGAAATTTGCAGAAATTACTGAACTTTACTGTCATGTCAGCAATCACCAACTTTACGTCACCTGTAAAGACGGATCGACTGTTTGACGTCAAGAGACTTAACATTTCCTGGTTAAAGGAAATGTTCTAAACATTACTTGTGCAGGAAATTTGATATCCGCCAGCACTGACTTCAATATTTAACAGGTTAACAATATTCACTTCATTTATGTAAGTTTAACAAGTAATAACACTAAAACCTGAGAAGAAATAATTAATTGAAACTGAATGAACTTAGCGTCCACAGATTTCTTTTCATCTTTTGAAGTACTGTATCACAATGTACAGTTGCCTCAAAGAGTACTTTTACCCCCTGTGAGGACGTTTACGGTTATGTGGCACAGTCACAATACTAGAGTAAATTTATGAATGACTCCGTAGTAGTCTTGTAACGATGGAGTTGATTGGTGGAAAAGATTCCTAGACGTAATTTTATTGAGTAATAATAATAAATAGATGTTGGCATCTGAACTTAGTATAAACAATACACACATAGAGTGATAAGACTGAAAATAAAACGTACAAGAGGAAATTTGTGTAATTCATGATTATCATACACCAGGAAGTTTCCTTTAAATCATCTCTTAAAAAATATCTATTGTCTCAGTATTAATATTTCTTGTAACACCTACTATATTTACAGTACCTGCTTTTAATGTACCATCAAAACCGTTTTATCGGAAATTATCATGTAAATAGATAAGTAATTACCATTGCAATAACCATAATTGCCAATTAAACATAATCCTAACAGCTCTGTCCTCTTGTTTAACCTTATTACTGTACAACCCAGGTTGTACTGCTCCCCCATTATACTTATGTTTTTCAATTCCACTGTAATATATATATATATATATATATATATATATATATATATATATATATATATATATATATATATATATATATATATATATATATATATATATATATATATATATATATATATATATATATATATATATATATTAAATGTTATATAATACTTTCTTGAGATAAATGTACAGTATATATCAGGTGCCTAAAGGAGAGCTCAGGTTCCCAACTGGCTCAGCCATGTTAATATTGTTATTATTATCCACTCTGTATCTGTGTTTTTCTGGCTAAATAAACTGTTTCGATTCAATTCAATTCAATTCAATTCAATTCAATTCACTGGAGCCTTGGTAAATCACACAGTGGATAGTTCAAAGTAAACCTTCAGAATTCATATGTGGAGACTGATTCATGTATGGTAGTATTATAATAATACAAAACAACGAAACAGTGAAAGGAATATTAGAGAAATATGAATATTGGGTTATACGGATCAGAGGAGGCTTAGGGTAGTAAGAGTTCCGTTGTCACCCCACACCGGTAGACTCCCACCCTTTCATTCCAACCTCATTAAATGACTTACCTGCTGGGTATCTTATGGGTGATAGGTTTCATGGGAATTAAACCACCTGCTCCTAACGATTTAAAGTAGTATAATTATTACCATAAACGCTTACGATTCTACTATCCGTGTAAATCTGGCAATTGGTTTAAGTGACTTACAAAAGTCTACATAAATTGTGTCCTAATATGTGTAACTCACTTTTTAAGCTAGTACGCAGATATTCTCCTATTACCGTTGATACCTGATAATCATATAGAAGCATCTAACGTACTCCTATTTTTTATTAATATTATACAATCTAAGATAAATGAAATGGAGATAAACCTGAATTAACGAGAAAAATTGTCTGGCGTTAACCAGAATAAAACCATTGGCGTGAGCCAGAACAATTCGTCTGGAGTTAGCCAGATTTAATTGTCTGGCGTTTGCCAGAATAAACTATGAAAAGTCCACTTGACCGCAGTAAGGGTTAATTGAGATTGTTTACCAATTTACTTCAATGTAACGTTCAACACCTCGACCTTATTCCCTGGCTCCCAGTCTGTACACTACTCCAGCATGAACCCTCAAGAGGAAAGACTCTGCATGAGGGGAAGAATTGTCCACATGAAACAGTCCGGTCTTTCTATTGCTGGCATAGCAAGAGAACTTGGAGTTTCCAAAGCCCACGGTCCTACTTTGGTACATGAGATAGGAAGAGTCGGGGAATCTTAGAGACAAACCAAGGTGTGGAGGGCCCAGGAACACTAACCCAGCTGATGGCAGACAACTCCTGTAGGTAGACGTTCCCCAAATATAAATGCAGTAGGCTTGAGAGACCGATTGCAACTGGAATAATTCGAAACCGGCAGCAAGAAGCAGGGGTTCACCATAGGACTCCGGCAAAAAGAAAAGAAAATTAGAATATTGTCACCGACAGGCAATTTTTAAATTTGAACAACAACTTGAGAATGACGCCCGGAGTTTTAATCAACATCTTCCCTTGACGGGGGTCGTCGTGTCGACAACCATAGTTTTAAACGCGAAGGACCCGTACTGCAGCTCACGACGGAGAGGGGCAGCGGAAAAACGAACTAATAATATTGGAATTTGAAGATGTGGCTACCATCTGATCTTCGTTACCCTCTTCGTAATTGTTTTGTTTGTTTTATTTGATATTTAGAGTAAATGCGATTTATGAACAAATAAAAACATAATAGTAATTTCATAAACCATTTTTTACGTTGTTTTTTACGGCCAATATTATGAAGTTTTCAATAGACTTGTGTTTTGTTTTACTGACAAGTGCAAGCTCGTTCAACTACTGGAGTCATCTCACCTTATTAATAAGTTAATCACCTTTAAGAAAAATTGTCAATATATTCGCAGTTTTGTGAGTTTTCGTCTGGAAAATGTAAATTTTTTCTTCGCCAATTAGTAGTACTAAAATCTCCCATCGTGATGATCGTCCGTGTACAGTCTTGAATTTGGCGCCAGTGTTTGTCACCTCCGACATACCAACCACAAGAGTAAGACGATCCATAATGCATCAAAGAAGGTGGACAGGCTTACCAACCCAATCCTCGACGGTCTCGCACGAAGGGGAAGAGGTTCGAGAGATTAAACCTACCGCTTGAAGGAACGACTTCTATCTGAAGGTTCTTCGACGAGGGAAGGAGGGTGACTAAAACTCCGGGCGTCATGATCTTGATTACTGAGCCGATTATCTTTACGAAGGAAAAAAAAACATTTGTGTCAACCGCACATTGTTGTCTCTACTGTTGGCGACCAAATAACACACGAGGTGACCGTTAAAACATATATAAGGTGATACACAACGATCATATGACGTTGTTATGTATGGATTCATACTGACTACCATTATGAGGTAAAATAAAGCTTGGATGATTCTGATATTATCGTTGCCAACTTCCAGCCAGTGTATTATATTAAATAATGTAAAACTTGATTGGGTACATTGTTTCGTGAATATATTAACAAAACAATCACATCCTTTCCTAGTTCTTATTGAAAAATGGAAGTATCAGAGCTCGATTGTTGAACTGCGAGGTGTTTGTTTGTGTGTTGGGGGCGATGGCCGGACAGTGACCCGCCGTCCAGTAAGGGGGGGGGGGGTGACTTTACACCATCCACCTTGACTGTATCACGGACTTCCGTCCGGGACTGTACAACGTGTAAGCTTACCTGTGAAAACACTCTGTAAACTCTCGACCTTTACTACCTGAGGCAGCAAACCTCGCCAGCCGTAGGTAACATGTCACAGGCTCGGTGAACCGTTCACCTCCCCGACACTGAACGGAGGATTTAGGAGAAGCGGACGGGGTCTGGTCACATCTTCGTCACTCACCAGCCAGGAAATGGGACCAAAGAAGCTCCGTCCACTTTTATGGGAGGCATGAGACTTTAGCAGCCACCATTACCCTCAAGTCAGAAGAGATTGAGGAAGGCGGGAAAGACCCGGTAGCAAGAGACCTCCCTTATAAACTCCTGAGGTCCTCACACTAAGGGTATCTTATTAGCACCTGAGTTACCTCTAACCAGAGATACAACTCTTACTTTATTATAGATGATGTCTAATGTATGATATAACTTTGAGTAGGCTCTTAAAGACGTTAGTTATCGAAGCACAGCATTATCACAACAGTACAGGGGTGAAATAAAGAACCAGTGCATTTATTCTTTAAGGAATTTACCAATGAGGAAGGCGAGTGAAGAAACATGTCCTCTGATGTACTAAACCTGTGAACACTTCCCTGGATTAAAAAAAAAAAAATTCTAACTGTTGGTATACCATTTCTGCAACACCTGTTCTATGGATACCAATAACGTTTACTAGAACGACTTTGTTAATGTTATAAATAATACTCTTAACTGTATATTAGACACCGGACATGTAAATGGTAATGCAAGATTCCTTTGTCTTGAGAAGGAAATGTGTAGCGTAAGACACGTTTGTGGGCTGTGAATTTAAAGGTTTTCATAAGATTATTTTTAGGGTCCTCCTCATACTGATTAACCTATTGTAAACTTAACCTGATATTAACTCATTTAGACTTTATGGGATGAACCCCTTGTGTACAGGGTCCCTCTGAGTTGAATAAAATCTTAAAAAAAAAATACTAGAAGTGTATATCATGTCTAAAAAATACCTCACATTTAAACTTATTTTATTCTACTAAGAAAGAACCACCAAAATTGAGTCTGATGAGAATTTATAATGAAAAACAAAATAAATAATTTATCAAAATAGTTTACCTTGTATTCAAGAACTCGTTAGCGATACACAACCTGACCATATATGTCAGGAATTTATTCATGATTTGATTTAATATTTCATGTGTTCACTTTAATTCTGTGTTCATCATTCATTGAACACTAAAGTGAAATGAAAGTCTTTAAACAAAAATGACGTGAAAAATATATATATATATATAATTAAATTAATTTATTTGCACTTCATCTGCCACCAACTGATGCGTAATGTGTCTACATTATTGACTTGGTTTACATTTAAAAACATCCTCCTGGGTTCGGTCAGACTTGTGCATTTATTGTTACTTATTATTTATTCACGTTCTATTAATGAAAAAAAAGGACTGATGCTGCAGGTTTGACTTCAGCTGTTTTTATAAAAAAAATCCAGTGGATTATAACATGACAGGTCAAATGGAAGATTATGTGAAGTAAATTAATAAAGAAAGTAACCGTAGGCAAGTGATGATATAAAAAAAAATATGTATATGCACGGGAATATATAGTACACCCGGGGTCAAAAGTTCACACTCTCCCAAACTGAAGCAGTATCGACCCCAAATGAGATAAAACAACACGCCCGCACCAGATGACAGTCAGGGTAAGTCAGTTCGGAGACTTATTCCCATGACTCAGTTTCACCACGGGGAGCCGACTATTGTATATAGTTTTATCATTACGTATTTTAGTAACATGTTATCGCCACTAGCCCAGGAGAGACAGCTCAGGTATATGGTTCATAAATCAACATGAAGTAAATCAAGAAAGTTGGGCAGCTTTCCTGGTCCAGTATTTCGTCGATATATTGATTAGCATGTTTTATATCGCCTGGCAGTAGTGGCGCTAAGGAATTTATACTTAGTCAGCAGCAAAAGCAGTAATACCCTTTAAGACTTGAGAAGTATTCACCTAACTACTGTATAAAACCAGTAATATTTCTCATGGTATTGATTAATGTCTCGGGTGAACTTCTGAATATTTAACTGTTCATCTTATCTTCATCCTCGAGAGTGAGATCATTTGCTATCATCTTGCGTCTTCATCTGCTCAGATTTACATTTGAATAGTCAACACTCGACAGGAATCTTGGTTTTTGTGTCCTTGATGAGCCAAGACGACCATATCACTGCTAATATATGTTAATGAGGACATGTGAAACGGTGTGTAATGAGGTGCATCTGACTACCTTACAGTCCTGCCTGGCTCTCATGCATGTGTGATGTTGGGTGACTGGCAACCTTACAGCCCTGCCTGGCTCTCATACATATGTGTTGTTGGGTGGCTGGCAACCTTACAGCCCTGCCTGGCTCTCATACATGTGTCTTGTTAGGTGGCTGGCAACCTTACAACTCTGCCTGGCTCTCATACATGTGTGTTGTTAGGTGGCTGGTAACCTTACAGCTCTGCCTGGCTCTCATACATGTGTGTTGTTAGGTGGCTGGTAACCGTACAGCCCTGCCTGGCTCTCATGCATGTGTGATGTTGGGTGGCTGACAACCTTACAGCTCTGCCTGGCTCTCATGCATGTATGATGTTGGGTGGCTGGCAACCTTACAGCTCTGCCTGGCTCTCATACATGTGTGTTGTTAGGTGGCTGGCAACCTTACAGCTCTGCCTGGCTCTCATACATGTGTGTTGTTAGGTGGCTGGCAACCGTACAGCCCTACCTGGCTCTCATGCATGTGTGATGTTGGGTGGCTGGCAACCGTACAGCCCTACCTGGCTCTCATACATGTGTGTTGTTGGGTGACTAGCACATGCCACAGCTCTGCCTGGCTCTCATACATGTGTGTTGTTAGGTGGCTGGCAACCTACAGCTCCTGCCTAGCTCTCATACATGTGTGTTGTTAGGTGGCTGGCAACCTTACAGCTGCCTGGCTCTCATACATGTGTGTTGTTGGTGGCTAGCAACCATACAGCCTCTGCCTGGCTCTCATACATGTGTGTGTTGTTAGGTGGCTGGTATTGCTTACAGCTCTTACCAGCTCTCATACATGTGTGTTGTTGGGTGGCTAGCAACCTTACAGCTCTGCCTGGCTCTCATACATGTGTGTTGTTAGGTGACTGGCAACCTTACAGCTCTGCCTGGCTCTCATACATGTGTGTTGTTGGGTGACTGGCAACCTTACAGCTCTGCCTGGCTCTCATACATGTGTGTTGTTGGGTGGCTGGCAACCTTACAGCTCTGCCTGGCTCTCATACATGTGTGTTGTTAGGTGGCTGGTAACCTTACAGCTCTGCAGGGCCACAGGTCCTTTCGACAGGCCGACTGTGTTCCCCTAAAAACGATATTTGTTTTATGTAATGAATATTCCCCATCATTACCTTGTGAAAAATATTTATTTTTATCTGAAGATTTTTAAATACCCACTCCTTTTAATGTAACAGCAACATGCAGTTATTCTAGTAATTTGAAATATAAACACAAGGTTGACATAGAATTATTTATAGGCTGTGCCAGGAGAGAGAGAGAGAGAGAGAGAGAGAGTGGACGAGGGAGGATTCCGTGGTAACGAACACTATTCCGGAGTCTTTCATTGAATAAAATCCAATATATATTCACTGAAACTTTTAGTAAATTATTAATTACTTAAACAACAATAATGTTAAGATATTGTTATTTTATATTTCTGTGGAATAAAATAGAGAAATTGAGAGTTTTAATAAACGGCGTGGAATATATTGTTTGTCAGGATGATCTCTTCGTGTTTTGTTGTTGTTTGTCCTGGGAATAATGATGACACTCTTTAGAATTACGACTGGCCAGCTTGGTGCTCTCCTGGCTATTATGTAGTCAATGGTAGTGGGTTTTTGTTTTCCGGGACCGCTGATCCAAATCTAAAATCTAAAACAGAACCAAAAACTCGTGATTTATATAAAGCGAAAAATTAAATTAATTTGGATTCATGGTAGGAATCACACACACACACACACACACACACACGGTTTCCCAATGACCACGTGAGATCCTTCATTTCCACACCCGAGCACGAGTCACTGCACCACTTGAACACCACCACCCGGTGTCTCAATGATCACGTGAGGTCCTTCATATGAACACCCGAGGATGAATTACTGTACCATTTGTACACCACACCACCTGATGTCTCAATGACCAGCTCAGGCCCTGGCCATCAATTGTAAACTATAATAATTTGTATGTTCAATTCATGTTCCTTCTTCTTTTAGTAATGAGAGCTTTTGTTAAACGACCCACCCACCCCATGTCTTTGTATGTAAGAAGTCATTTTTGTCCAATGTATATTTTCAGCCTTCAGGCTGCTGAACGTTTTCAATAAACCGATTATTATTATTATTATTATTATTATTATTATTATTATTATTATTATTATTATTATTATTATTATTATTATTATTATTATTATTATTATTATTATTATTATTATTATTATTATTACACACATTCATTTCTCACTGTTTGACTTATTGTTTTGTCTTGTTGTTAGGCTGTTCAGTGACATACTTGGTCAGCCTCGGTGTGAGAGGTGGCAAAGATGGACAAGTAACACCACAACACAACTCGGAACACAGCAGCGCCACAACAACACACTGAACACAGCAGCACCACAACACAACTCGGAACACAGCAGTACCAAAACACAACCTGGAGCAAAGCAACACCATAGCAGAACCTGGAACGTTGTAGCACCACAACACAAACTGGAACACAACAGCACCACTACACAACCTGGAACACAGCAACACCACAACACAACCTGGAACACAGCAATGCGACAACACAACCTCTTAACACAAAGCAGCACCACAACACAACCCGTAACACTACAGCACCACAACACAACCCGGAACACTGCATCGCTGATGGACCAGCAACACACCACAGTCACCTCCCGCCACAGTAGAACCTGGAACGTTGCAGCACCACAACACAAACTAGAACACTAACAACACAACACAACCCGGAATACTGCATCACCACAACACAACTCGGAACACTGCATCACCACAACACAACTCGGAACACTGCATCACCACGACAAACTGGAACACTGGAACACAGCAGCACCACAACACAAACTGGAACGCAGCAGCAGCACCACGACACAAACTGGAACACAGCAGCACCACAACACAACTCGGAACACAGCAGCACCACAACACAACTCGGAACACAGCAGCACCACAACACAACTCGGAACACAGCAGCACCACAACACAACTCGGAACACAGCAGCACCACAACACAACCCGGAACACTGCAGCACTGATGGACCAGCAACACACAACAGTCACCTCCCGCCAGGATGATAGAGGTTGACTCCCGTTTGGGTAAAATATGTCACGGGAAGACTGGCGACATATATCGTGGTAAAGGCGTTGGAGGATGAAGCAAACCTCCCACCTCCGAGATTGATAATATAGATATGAAGAAAAAATGCTCTCCCTGGCCTCCTAGACCGCCATCAGTGTCAGGGAAGGCGGGAGGGAGCCACACATTACTTTATTCACCCAGGGAACTGTGCGTGATACATGGGGCGGGAACCACGGATCACTGCGTGTCACCTGAGGCAGGATGCAGGCACTACTTTCTCTTACCAGGAACCTCAGCTTAGAGAGTTACCCACTACTTGTATAGAGACATATTTCACAAAGTATTACACTGGGGAACACACTTTCGGTTGCATGAGTTCTGACACTTGATTCTGGTAGATTTGAGGTCACAGATTCTGAAAATGGCATTCGTTTGTGCAGATCAGGTCTAGTTTTGATATTTCTGGATTAGTCACCGCGATGGGAGCTCCAGGTTATGATCCGAAAGAGTGGCGCCTCTTTATAGATAGCTCTAAGCGGAGTCTGAAGTGTGTTTTATTACATATTGGCAACATCTTTGGTGCAATACCCATAGGACACTCAGTACACCTGAAAGAAAAATATGAACACATCAAAACGGTTTTGGAGCTACTCAAATATGAAGAACACAAATGGATCATCTGTGTTGATCTAAAAATGGTCAATTTTTTGCTAGGACAGCAAGGTGGGTATACAAAATTTCTTTGCTTTATCTGCCTCTGGGACAGCAGAGCCAAAGACAGACACTGGATTCAGAAGGAATGGCCAGTTAGGGAAAGCCTCAATGTTGGGGAAAAGAACATCATTTATGAACCCCTAGTGGAACGTGAAAAAATTGTTTTCCCGCCCCTTCACATCAAGCTGGGCCTTATGAAACAGTTTGTCAAGGCGCTCGATACTGACAGTGACTGTTTTAAGTATCTGTGTGAAGTGTTCCCTGGTTTAACGCTAGAAAAACTCAAAGCAGGTATTTTCGACGGCCCTCAAATTAGGACGCTGATTAAAGACCAAGCCTTCACTCAATCCATGACTGATGTTGAGAGAAATGCATGGGGAGCATTCGTTTCTGTTGTAAGGAACTTTCTTGGAAACAGGAAATCAGAGGACTATAAAAAGCTCGTTGAATCTTTGATGGAAAGTTTCCATGTGTTAGGTTGCAACATGAGCATTAAGATGCATTTCCTGAACAGTCATCTTGAACTGTTTCCGGCAAACTTGGGGGACGTGAGTGATGAGCAAGGTGAACGCTTTCACCAGGATATCAAAGTCATGGAAGACAGGTATCAAGGTCGCTGGGACATTCACATGATGGCGGACTATTGCTGGAGCATTCAGCGAGACTGCACTGAGAGGCGATATTCAAGACAGTCCATTAAACGCAAGTTTGTGCCTGAATAAATCTGGCATAGTTCACAAAAGCAACTGATGAATCCAAAATATGCTTGTCAAGGTAAATAAAAGTAATTAAAAATTAATTCTACGTGTTTGGTAATTCCTCTCTGTGTGCTGGTTTAGATTTTTAGCAGTAGTATATGGTAGTCTAACTATATATAGTAGTAAATGGTAGGTAACTCACCGCAACAAAACTAGACCCGATAGAAAAAAACCGGTGCCATATTTGAAATCAGTGACCTCAATTTACCCAGAAACAGGTTTCAAAATGTATGCAACTGACAAAAAGTTGAATTTTGTTCCCCAGTGTTATTTATCAGTAAATATCTCGTCCAAACCCTGCAACGTATCTCTCTCTCTCTCTCTCTCTCTCTCTCTCTCTCTCTTTCTGAGTGTCTGAGTGTGAGTGTGAGTGTCCTTACTGGAAAGTCATTCAATTAATCCTTAAAACATAATCTTTGGTGAAATTCGAACATGTACGAAAAAATTTTCTATTTTATTTAAAACGTCCAGTGACGTCTTAAAGTAATGTGCATTTTTGTAGATTATTTTAGGTATGATTGGATTAGGTCAAGTTAGGTCCGCTGTCTGGGTCAATTATTCACTTATAGTTTGTGTGTGTTTACATAATGCTTTCAGATAAACGTTATTTCACATTTTGGAAACAATAAAACAGAAGTAAATTAAATATCACTATTACTCAGCTCTACAACGCCTGGTAAAATTACGTATTCGATGGAATTTTGTTTGTCTAGTTAATATAAAATGCAACTTTGTTGCAATTTTATAAATTTGTATCGAAAAAAGTAGTGTGGTAATAAATTGTGAAAAATATAAGGCAACTTTGCCGAGTGGCGCCTTGATTAAGTTGTGGTAGTTTTAGGAGCTAATGATGTTGTTGATTATTATACATGTATACATCATACGTCATGAAAAGTCGGTGAAAATTGGTGAAGTTACAAATACGTTGCCTGATGAACACCCTGGCCTAATACACAACCAGAAGATCCGGGTGGGTTCAAGCAGGTATTGTCCAATCTATTCATCGAGGCAAATAAGTTTTCCTCCCAGGATCCTTGACAGGCAATTGACGGCAACAAAAATGTTAAAGCAGACGGCAGGTGAGAGAAATGTATTACTCTACCAAGAGGCGGAAAACTCCTGAGACCTGAGCCTCATAAACTATTTAACACCTGAGTGATCATAATATCTTCCCAGCCACTTCGAACTTGATACATATTTCTAGGTGTTGATATATTTAAGAGTATTTTAACAGGTTAATGGAGGTGTTTTGACGCAGCTTGATATAGTATTACCCGAGGTCAACTCCAGCCGAGCGTGTCCAGACGTTAAGGGAAAGTCTGCCATCTTAAAGTTTTTCCTTCTTAACTGTTTACGTCTAATACTGAGGGTGATGCCGTAGCTTCCACTACCTGGTGTTAACATAGTGGCAATAGTTAAGGGATGTATACAGGTTAATGAGAATAATCCGACCCTCAACAGGTAATTATTGAAAGATCAGTTACAACCTCACTCAGAAGTTTGTACGTAAATTTTCATTTCAGTGTCAGCTGCTGATTCGTTTCATATCTGTAATGTGTGAGGGCAAGTTTCTGATTGACTGAATGTGCCAGTAATACCTTTAATTTGTTTAATCTCATCTAATATTGTATACAAAACTTTTACCTATTGTAAAAGCCACAATTCAATATCAAGATTTCAAAAATTTACCCGTTTTTGCTAAACGCATTTTATTGGAAATATTGTTGGTCGTACCATTAGTCAATTAAAGCTGTGTTGAGTCCATCACAACCAGGGTGGCTGGTCTTGCAACATATACCTTCATTAACTCAAGAATTGGAGGATATTTTTCTCTTTTTGGGAAAAGGTCAATATGTCACCTTATAAGGGCCTGTGCCTCTTATAACAATTTTTACTTTAATACTTACAACCATTGGTAGCGTGGCGAGAGGAGGCTCGTGGGTATATGTAATGATAGTATCAAGTAATAGGGAAGAAATAACGGTAGATACTGAAGGTAAATAACAGACACAATATACAAATACAATATTTATTTAGACATTAAAATGGAGGTAGGAGAAAGTAATATATGTACCAACAGACGAAACCTGGTCCAATGCCCTCAGGCTCAAAATACTCACACCACTACTGGGTGGACATACTCAATAACACTCACACCACTACTGGGTGGATAATACTCAATAACACATAAACTCTTATAGTAACTTAGCACCATTAAGACCAGGGACAACTGACACTACAACACTCAGTCGTCAGGAGTGATACTCAAGCAACCGCCATGGGGTCCTGCCACCATGGGGTACTTTCCAACGAACTCTGAAGATCCCAGTGGAATAACCCCACCACACAAATAGCCCTACTGAGTTAGACACTCATCCACCAATGATGGGGGCTGGTAGTTGTGTGTGGCTTGGTGATCCAGGGTCACCTCGCGGAACGAGCGTTAGGGTCAGCCAGCCAGCTATGGGGGCCATAGGAAGTACTGAAGTGTCTGACTGTCGGGTCTCACGAAGATAACTGATCCTACTGGACCTCGGACATCTCTCCAGACATAGTGGATACAACATCCACGCTACAGACACGGCCTAGGCTGCGTTAGGGACCTGTATGGGTGAAGGGGCGAGCACTTACTCACTGTGACAACGACAACATAAGAATGGAGGAAACTGCAGCGGGCCTATTGGCCCATACTGGGCAGCCCCGTTTACACCTCAGGGGACGTTAAAGACGTAAACATTACTTCACTGAGAGCATATCAACTACGTTACTGTAACATTTGCACAATCAACTATTAATTGGGTCAAATCACTTGAAGAAGGGCGAATTACAACACAGTGGGATGACCTACCTGTATGGGTGAAGGGGCGAGCACTTACAAATGGTTGAAATGCCCGCGGCACCCTCACTCAAAATAGGTCAATGAGTCCACCTACTTCTATTTCGATGAATTACTTTACTGTACACTCTGACGTTGAAACTGAGACTATGAACTCAGTTTCATTCCCTACTATTATCTTCACTAACAATGCTCTGACTGAGCATCAAAAGCAAAACTTAAATTGATTACAAAGGGTTGGATGGCAACAGGTCCCAACATACAGCGTCTTGCTACGAAATCCGCGGATTATATTCAAAGTTCCCTTCAGACAAAGACGGCCTCTCGATGACGTCATCAAGGAAACATAAAACGGGAGACGTTTCCACTGGGGGACTCAGAAGGTTTTGTGGACGTTTGAGCGTAATATGAATCCTTAGGGTTTTTAGGTTAGCCGTCATCACGATCCTGACAACCTCAAGCAAAGGTAATGGATCAACCTGACTCATGATCACTGACTGGTTGGTATCCTAATGACTGAACACAAGGCAGCAAGTTGTTCTACCTGAATACATAAGAGAAATATTTCAACTCCACGACTTTACTACCATCATGTATTCCTCCCATTATACTTGTGATAGAACCTTTATAAAGATAAATACTTATCCAATACCCAATATATAATACCAGACCAAACATAAGCAACTACAGGGTGACCTAATAGTCCCTATGCACCTGTAATAATTAACACTATAGTTGTTTCTTGTTATACCTACATCGGTATATACCTTGTTATACTTACAGTAAATATGAAAATGGTCGCAGTAAATGTTGGAAGTGGATACCATTCCCAATATTTACTGTAAGTATAAATATATATATATATATATATATAACATTGTAAGTAAAACAGTGAACTAAATTGTAAATTATTACAGGTGCACAGGGACTCTTAGATCACCCTGTAGTACAATGTAAACAACAACCTGGTAACAAGTTATCAGGTGATGGTGATAATTAATTGTCGTCTTCCTCAAGGACGTTAAAATTATATCCCATAATATTACTGTACAGTGCACACATCTAACAAGTTTTGTGATCTTACAAATTACAGTTAAGTTTATGTAGTTTTTGTAATATTTCATATTTGTATCTATACAGTATATGAAGAAATTCTGTAAAATAAAAACAAATTATGATACTGAAATCCTACTGTATTTTATTTTCTCATAAAGTGGGATTTCAGTGTTGTATTTCAGTGTAATAGTGAAAAAAATACAAGAGTAAATATATACGGTTTATGTACCAAAAAATGAGATGGATGAATGATCAATGACGCCCCGGAAAATGGGAGGAAAAAAACAAAAAAAAACAAGATTCATTAACTCATATCAGGTTCTCCAACTGTCCGTAACTCGCGTCTCACTCCACCCGCCCAATGAACTGAGCTGAAAACCTGTATAATCTGGTGAATGACCCAGATAATGTAGGTAACTTGTTCTAAACGACGGAGTAGCTTATTCCGCGATTCATGTAACAGCAGACTGGTATATTTCTACTTATATTTTCTGTCCCTTGATTAAAAACGAAAAGAAAAAAGAAAAAACATTACTAATGTTTAGATAAAATTTATTAAAGCCAACATAATTAAATTTTAAAATACATTGCGAGATGATCCAAGATAGTTTATTAAGACACTGTTGGTGATGGTGAACAGATATTATTGTTGTTTGTCGGTGATGTCATTTCCAGTTATATGGAAGGCAAGGAGCGCCCTCTTTAGGCTGTGTTACTGCAGGGTGAAGGGGTGAGACGGCCGAGTGGATATGCATCTAGCTTTACCGTTGAGGAAGTAAAGGGAGACGTGTGTTGTGCCGGTCACACAGCCTCATCGTGGACCAAAAAAGTCTTAGTTTATAGTGTGTTGTATCTAAACTGCCACTAACTATCCCTCACACCACCAGTGGTACCATCCATCACACCACCAGTGGTACCATCCATCACACCACCAGTGGTACCGCCCATCACACCACCAGTGGTACCGCCCATCACACCACCAGTGGTACCATCCGTCACACCACCAGTGGTATCATTCAATACACCACCAGTGGTACCGCCCATCACACCACCAGTGGTACCGCCCATCACACCACCAGTGGTACCGCCCATCACACCACCAGTGGTACCATCCGTCACACCACCACCAGTGGTGTACCAACTGTGGTGTATATTATATGCTGGATTATATATTATGTATGTATATTATGCATGTGTCTATTTATGGTTACATTACAACCCAGCCAGCAGCAGGAACCCTTCATGAGTGATGACAACCCCACCCGCCCCTTTGAGTCTGTGTCGGCCGACTTTTTCTGTGTGTCAGGAAAGTCCTTCCTTGTTATCGTCGACCGTCTCTCTGGTTGGCCGGTTGTCATCAAGTGCGGTAATGACACGACGTCTGCCGCCACCATCAGCAAGTTCCGCCACTACTTCCGTGACGTGGGCGTTCCTGTACGCCTGCGAACCGACGGAGGGCCCCAGTTCACAAGCCGGGACTTTGCTGTGTTCCTTGACCGATGGGGAGTCCGGCATGTGTTGTCATCGCCCCATTACCCGCAGTCCAACGGCCACGCTGAGGTTGCTGTCAAATCCCTGAAGCACCTCATCCTTAAGGTGGCCCCTTCTGGGAACATTGACTGCGAGGCCTTCGACCGGGGTCTTCTTGAACTCCGCAGCACACCCAACTACACCGGACGCTCCCCTGCCCAGGTTTTGTATGGACGCCCCCTTCGTTCTTGTGTCCCTGCTCACCCTCAATCCTTTTCCAAGGAGTGGCAGGCCAAGACAGAGGATTGTGATCGCCGAGCCGCCGAACGTGTTCAGGCCGTCGTCGCCCGCTACAACGACCACGCCCGTTCTCTCCCCAGGTTGAGTGTCGGCACCCAAGTCCGTGTTCAGGACCCGACCTCCCTACGTTGGGACAAAGTAGGCGTAGTCATGGGTCTCGGTAGGTCACGGGACTACCAGGTGCGGTTACCCAGTGGTCGTGTGTGGTGGAGGAACCGCCGTTTTCTCCGCCCCGTAACAATGCTTTCTGCTGGCCCCGCCACCAGTGTTGAGTCCCATACCCTTCCCAGTGATGAAGTCCCTCGACGCTCAGAACGGATCCAAAAGAAAAGGTCCGCTCAAGACTTTGCTATGAGCGTATAGGGGGGAGGGAGGTGTATGTATATTATGTATGCTGGATTATATATTATGTATGTATATTATGTATGTGCTCCATTTATGTATTATTTATTCAGCCTAGCTAGCAGTGTGTGGCAATGTATTTAAGATATCCCACATGCTTAATTAATGTGCCTGGCGACGTATGGAAGCTGCTAATGTATCACTTGCCATACGTCGTCGATAGAGTAGTTGACAAGCAGCCAAGCTGAGGAGCGGTACTCCCCTTTGTGTACATATCTCTTATCCAGTAAATCGAACCTACAAAATCTGTACAGGTGTTTGTGTTCGCTCCTGTATATTGAACTTATTACCCAGAACATAACA
>NW_024745533.1:0-9540 GCF_018991925.1 Homarus americanus | reverse complement strand
TTGTTATACTCGACCAGGGGATATGTTATACTAGACCAGGGGACTTTGTTATGCTCGATCTGAGGACTTTGTTATACTGCGGTAGGAGACGTTGTTATACTCGAAGAGGGGATATGTTATCTTCGATGAGGGGACTTTGTTATAGTGGACCAGGGGACTTTGTTATACTCGATCAGGGGACTTTGTTATACTCGATCAGGGGACATTGTTATACTCGTCAAGGGGGCTTTGTTATACTAGGATCAGGGAACTTTGTTATTCTCGACCAGGGGACTTTGTTATACTCGACCAGAGGTCTTTGTTATACTCGGTCAGGGGACTTTGTTATGCTCGATCTGGGGACCTTGTTATACTGAGCCAGGAGACTTTGTTATACTCGATCAGGGGATATGTTATACTCGATCAGGGGACTTTGTTATACGGGACCAGGGGACTTTGTTATACTCGATCAGGGGACTTTGTTATACTCGGTCAGGGGACTTTGTTATACTCGACCAGAGGCCTTTGTTATACTAGATCAGGGGACTTTGTTATACTCGATTAGCGGCCTCACGATCAGGAGGCTTTGTTATACTTGATGAGGGGACTTTGTTATGCACGATCAGGAGACTTTGTTATACTCGGCCAGGGGACTTTTTTATACTTGACCAATGGACTTTGTAATACTAGATGAGAGGCCTTTGTTATACTCGATCTGGGGACTGTTTTATACTCGACCAGAGGACTTTGTTATACCCGATCAGAGGACTTTGTTATACTAGAACAGTGGACTTTTTTATACTGGATCAATGGACTTTGTTATACTCAATGAGGGGTCTTTGGTATACTCGATGAGGGGACTTTGTTATTCTCGACCAGGGGACTTTGTTATACTTGACCAGGGGACTTTGTTATACTCGATCAGGGGACTTTGTTATACTCGTCCAGGGGGCTTTGTTATACTCGATCAAAGGACTTTGTTATACTCGACCAGGGGCCTTTGTTATAGTCAATCACCGGATTTTGTTAGACTCAAACAGAGGACTAAGTTATACTCGACCTGGGGACTTTGTTATAATCGATTAGGGGACTTTGGTATACTCGATCAGGGACGTTTTTATACTCGATCAGGGGACTTTGTTATGCTCGACCAGGGGCCTTTCTTATACTCGATCACCGGACTTTGTTATACTCGATAAGGGGTCTTTGTAATACTCGATAAGGGGAATTTGTTATACTCGATAAGGGGACTTTGTTAGACTCGAACAGGGGATTTTGTTATACCCGATCAGAGGACTTTGTTATACTCGAACAGTGGACTTTTTTATACTGGATCAATGGACTTTGTTATACTCAATGAGGGGTCTTTGGTATACTCGATCAGGGGACTTTGTTATTCTCGACCAGGGGACTTTGTTATACTTGACCAGGGGACTTTGTTATACTCGATCAGGGCACTTTGTTATACTCAACCAGGGGACTTTTTTTAAATTAATCAGGGACTTTGTCATACTCGATCAGGGGAATTTTGTTATACTCGATCAGGGGTCTTTTTTATACTCGACCAGAGGACTTTGTTATACTCGATCAGGGGATATTGTATACTCGATCAGTGGACTTTGTTATACTCGATTAGGGGCCTTTGTTATACTCGATCAGGGGATATGTTACACTCGATCAGGGGACTTTGTTATACTCAACCAGAGGACTTTGTTATACTCGATTAGGGGCCTTTGTTATACTCGATCAAGGAACTTTGTTTTACTCAACCAGGGGACATTTTTAAAATTAATCAGGGGACTTTATCATTCTCGATCAGGGGAATTTTGTTATACTCGATCAGGGGATATGTTATACTCGATCAGGGACTTTGTTATACTCAACCAGAGGACTTTGTTAAACTCGATCAGGGGACTTTGTTATACTCGATGAGGGGCTTTTGTTATCCTCGATCAGGGGACTTTTTTATACTCGACCAGCGGACTTTGTTATACTCGATCAGGGGACTTTGTTATACTCGACCAGACGACTTTGTTATACTCGATCAGGGGATATGTTATACTCGACGAGGGGACTTTGCTATACTTGATTAGGGGACTTTGTTATACTCGATCAGGGGAATTTTGTTATACTCGATCAGAGGCCTTTGTTATACTCAACCAGGGGCCTTTGTTATACTCAACCAGGGGCCTTTGTTATACTCGATACGAAAACTTTGTTATACTCGACCAATGGACTTTGTTATACTCGATCAAGGGACTTTTGTTATACTCGATCAGGGGACTTTGTTATACTCGTCCAGGGGCCTTTGATATACTCGATTAGGGGACTTTGTTATACTCGATAAGGGGATTTGTTATACTCGATAAGGGGTCTTTGTTACACCCGATCAGGAGACTTTGTTATACTCGACCAGGGGGCTTTGTTATACTCGACCAGGGGACTTTCTAATACTCGAGAAGGGGGCTGTGTTATACTCGATCAGGGGACCTTGCTATACTCGACCACGGGACTTTGTTATACTCGATCAGGGGACTTTGTTATACTCGACCATTGGACTTTTTTATACTTGACCAATGGACTTAGTTATACTCGATGAGGGGCTTTTGTTATACTTGATCTGGCGACTTTGTTATACTCGAGCAGAGGACTTTGTTATAATCGATCAGGGGACTTTTTTATACTCGACCAGAGGACTTTGTTATAATCGATCAGGGGACTTTGTTATAATCGATCAGGGGTCTTTGTTATACTCGTCCAGGGGACTTTTTTAAACTTGACCAATGGACTTTGTTATACCCAATGAGGGGCCTTTGATATACTCGATCAGGGGACTTTGTTATACTCGACCAGGGGACTTTGTTATACTCGACCAGGGGACTTTTGTTATAATCGATCAGGGGACTTTGTTATGCTCGATATGGGGACTTTGTTATACTGGGCCAGGGGACTTTTTTATACTCGATGAGGCGACTTTGTTATACTCGATCAGGGACTTTTGTTATACTCGATCAGGGGAATTTGTTATACTCGAACAGGGGCCTTTGTTATACTCGAGCAGAGGACTTTTTTATACTCCATCAGGGGACTTTGTTATACTGGAACAGGGGACTTTGTTATTCTCGATCAGGGACTTTAATATTCTCGTCTAGGGGGCTTTTTTATACTCGATGAGGGGATATGTTCTACTCGATCAGGGGACTTTGTTATACTGGACCAGGGGACTTTGGTATACTCGATCAGGGGACTTTGCTATACTCGATCAGGGGGCTTTAATATACTCGTCGAGGGGGCTTTTTTATACTCAATCAGGGGACTTTGTTATACTCGATCAGGGGACTTTGTCTTACTCGATCAGGGCCCTTTGCTATACTCGCCCAGGGGAGTTTGTTATAATCGATCAGGGGACTTTGTTATGCTCGATATGGGGAATTTGTTATACTGGGCCAGGGGACTTTTTTGTATTCGATGAGGGGACTTTGTTATGCTCGATCAGGGGACTTTTGTTATACTCGATGAGGGGACTTTGTTATACTCGACCAGGGGCCTTTGTTATACTCGATTATAAAACTTTGTTATACTCCACCAGGGGACTTTGCTATACTCCACGAGGGACTTTGTTATACTCGATCAAGGGATATGTTATATTCTACCAGGGGACTTTGTTTTGCTCGATCTGAGGACTTTGTTATACTGCGCCAGGAGACGTTGTTATACTCGATGAGGGGATATGTTATACTCGATGAGGGGACTTTGTTATAGTGGACCAGGGAACTTTGTTATACTCGATCAGGGGACTTTGTTATACTCGATCAGGGGACTTTGTTATACTCGTCCAGGGGGCTTTGTTATACTAGGATCAGGGGACTTTGTTATTCTCGACCAGGGGACTTTTTTATACTCGACCAGATGCCTTTGTTATACTCGGTCAGGGGACTTTGTTATGCTCGATCTGGGGACTTTGTTATACGAAGCCAGGGGACTTTGTTATACTCGATCAGGGGACTTTGTTATACTCGTATAGGGGGCTTTGTTATACTAGGATCAGGGGACTTTTTTATTCTCGACCAAGGGACTTTGTTATACTTGACAAGAGGCCTTTGTTATACTCGGTCTGGGGACTTTGTTATAATCGAACAGGGGACTTTGTTATGCTCGATCTGGGGACTTTGTTAAACTGGGCCTGGAGACTTTGTTATACTCGATCAGGGGATATGTTCTACTCGAACAGGGGACTTTGTTATACTGGACCAGGGGACTTTGTTATACTCGATCAGGGTCTTTGTTATACTCTATCAGGGGACTTTGTTATACTCGTCAAGGGGGCTTTGTTATACTAGGATCAGGGGACTTTGTTATTCTCGACCAAGGGACTTTGTTATACTCGACAAGAGGCCTTTGTTATACTCGGTCTGGGGACTTTGATATAATCGATCAGGGGACTTTGTTATGCTCGATCTGGGGACTTTGTTATACTCGATCAGGGGACTTTGTCTTACTCGATCAGGGCCCTTTGCTATACTCGCCCAGGGGACTTTGTTATAATCGATCAGGGGACTTTGTTATGCTCGATATGGGGACTTTGTTATAAAGGGGCAAGGGGACTTTTTGTACTCGATCAGGGGACTTTGTTATACTCGATCAGGGGACTTTTGTTATACTCGATTAGGGGACTTTGTTATACTCGATCAGAGGCCTTTGTTATACTCGATCAGGGGACTTTGTTATACTCGATAAGGGACTTTGTTATACTCGATAAGGGGAATTTGTTATACTCAATAAGGGGACTTAATGTTAGACTCGAATAGGGGACTTTCTTATACTCGATGAGGGGCCTTTGTTATACTCGACCAGAGGCCTTTGTTATACTAGATCAGGGGAATTTGTTATACTCGATTAGCGGCCTTTTTTGGATTCGATGAGGGGACTAGGTTATACTCGATCAGGAGACTTTGTTATACTCGATCAGGGGACTTTGTAATACTCGATCAGGAGGCTTGGTTATACTTGATGAGGGGACTTTGTTATGCACGATCAGGGGACTTTGTTATACTCGGCCAGGGGACTTTTTTATACTTGACCAATGGACTTTGTTATACTCGATGAGGGCCCTTTGTTATACTCGATCAGGGGACTTTGTTATACTCGAGCAGGGGACTTTGTTATACTCCATCAGGGGACTTTTTTATACTCGACCAGAGGACTTTGTTATACTCGATTAGGGGACTTTGTTATACTCGACGAGGGGACTTTTTTATACCTGACCAATGGACTTTGTTATACTCAATGAGGGGCTTTGTTATACTCGATCAGGGGACTTTGCTATACTCGACCAGGGGACTTTGTTATACTCGATCAGCGGGCTTTCTTATACTCGACCAACGAACTTTTTTATACTTGACCAATGGACTTTGTTATACTCGATGAGGGGCCTTTGTTATACTCGATGAGGGAACTTTGTTATACTCCACCAGGGGACTTTGTTATACTCGATGAGGGGACATTTTTATACTCGACCAGAGGACTTTGTTATACTCAATCAGGGGATATTTTATACTTGATGAGGGGACTTTGTTATACTCAAACCAGGGGACTTTGTTATACTCGATCAGGGGACTTTGTTATACTCGATCAGGGGACTTTGTTATACTCGATTTGGTGCCTTTCTTATACTCGACCAGAGGACTTTGTTATACTCGATCAGGGGATATGTTATACTCGATCAGGGTTCTTTGTTATACTCAACCTGAGTACTTTGTTATACTCGATCAGGGGACTTTGTTATATTAAATCAGGGAACTTTGTTATACTCGATTAGGGGCCTTTGTTATACTAGACCAGGGAACTTTGTTATACTCGATCAGGGGACTTTGTTATACTCGACCAGGGGACTTTTTTATTCTTGATCAGGGGACTTTGTCATACTCGATCAGTGGACATTCCTATACCTCGATCAGGGGATAAGTGCGTTATACTCGATCAGGGACTTTGTTATACTCGATCAGGGGACTTTTGTTTTACTTGGATTAGGGACTTTTTATACTCATCAAAGGACTTATTATAATTTCGGTTCGAAAGACTTTGTTATACTCTCGTCCAGGGCTTTGTTATACTCAGGATCAGTGGACCTTTGTTATGGCTGACCAGGGACTTTGTCTTACCTCGACTGTGGGCCCCTTTGTTATACTCCTAATTGCGGGGACTTTGTTATAATCGATTAGGGAACTTTGTTATGCTCGATCTGGGGGCTTTGTTAAACTGGGCCACGAAACGTTGTTATACTCGATCAGGGGACTTTTGTTATACTCGATCAGGGAACTTTGTTATACTCGACCAGAGGCCTTTGTTATACTCTATCAGGGGACTTTGTTATACTCGATAAGGGGACTTTGTTATACTCGATAAGGGGAATTTGTTATACTCGATAAGGGGAATTAATGTTAGACTCGAACAGGGGACTTTGTTATACTCGACCAGGGGACTTTGTTATACTCGATTAGGCGGCTTTGTTATAATCGATCAGGGGACTTTGTTATACTCGATGAGGGGCCTTTTTATACTCGACCAGAGGCCTTTGTTATACTAGATCAGGGATCTTTGTTATACTCGATTAGGGGCCTTTTTGGACTCGATGAGGATCTTTGTTATACTTGATCAGAAGACTTTGTTATACTCTATCAGGGGACTTACTTATACTCGAGCAGGGGGCTTTGTTGTACTTGATGAGGGGACTTTGTTTTGCACGATCAGGGGACTTTGTTATACTCGGCCAGGGGACTTTTTTATACTTGACCAATGGACTTTGTTATACTCGATGAGGGCCCTTTGTTATACTCGATCAGGAGACTTTGTTATACTCGAGCAGGGGACTTTGTTATACTCGATTAGGGGACTTTTTTATATTCGACCAGAGGAATTTGTTATACTCGATTAGGGGACTTTGTTATACTCGACCAAAGGACTTTTTTATACTTGACCAATTGACTTTGTTATACTCAATGAGGGGCCTTTTGTTATACTCGATCAGGGGACTTTGTTATACACGACCAGGGGACTTTGTTATACTCGAACAGGGGACTTTTTATACTCGACCAGAGGACTTTGTTATACTCGACCAGGGGATATGTTATACTTGATCAGGGGACTTTGTTATACTCAACCAGAGGACTTTGTTATACTCAATCAGGGGACTTTGTTATACTCAATCAGGGGACTTTGTTATATTCGATTGGGGGCCTTTGTTATACTCGATGAGGGGACTTTGTTTTACTCGACCAGGGGACTTTGCTATACTCGACCAGGGGACTTTGTTATACTTGATTAGGCGACTTTTTCATACTTGATCAGGGGACTTTGTCATACTCGATCAGTGGACTTTCCTATATATGACCAATGGACTTTGCTATACTCGATGAGGGGCCTTTGTTATACTCGATCAGGGACTTTGTTATACTCGACCAGGGGACTTTGTTATACTCGATCAGGGTTACTTTGTTATACTCGACCAGAGGACTCTGTTATACTCGATCAGGGGATCTGTATAGTCGATCATGGGACTTTGTTATACTCGATCAGGGGACTTTGTTATACTTGATTAGGGGACTTTGTTATACTCGATCAACGGACTTTGTTATACTTGATCAGAGTACTTTGTTATTCTCGACCAGGGGCCTTTGTTATACTCGATTAGAAAACTTTGTTATACTCGACCAGGGGACTTTGTTATACTCCACCAGGGACATTGTTATACTCGATCAGGGAATATGTTATACTCAGGGGACTTTGTTATACTCGGTTCAGGTGTCTTTGTTATACTCGTCCAGTGGGCTTTGTTATACTTGGATCAGGGGACTTTGTTATACTCGATCAGGGGACTTTGTCTTACTCGATCAGGGCCCTTTGTTATGATCGACCAGGGGACTTTATTATAATCGATCAGGGGACTTTGTTATGCTCGATCTGAGGACTTTGTTATACTCGATCAGGGGACTTTGTTATACTCGTCCAGGGGTTTTTGTTATACTAGGATAAGGGGACTTTGTTATACTCGTCCAGGGGACTTTGTTTTACTCGATCAGGGGAATTTGTTATACTCGATGAGGGGAGTTTGTTATACTCGTCCAGGGGGTTTTGTTATACTAGGATATGGGGGCTTTGTTATACTCGACCAGGGGCCTTTGATATACCGGAATAGTAATCCTTTATATACTCGATCAGGGAATATGTTATACTCGATCAGGGGACTTTGTTATACTCGGTTCATGTGTCTTTGTTATACTCGTCTAGTGGGCTTTGTTATACTTGGATCAGGGGACTTTGTTATACTCGATCAGGGGACTTTGTTATACTCGATCTGGGGAATTTGTTATACTCGTCCAGGGGGCTTTGTTATACTAGGATCAGGGGACTTTGTTATACTCGATTAAAAAACTTTGTTATACTCGACCAGGGGACTTTGTTATACTCCACTAGGGACTTTGTTATACTCGATTAAAAAACTTTGTTATACTCGACCAGGGGACTTTGTTATACTCCACTAGGGACTTTGTTATACTCGATCAGGGGACTTTGTCTTACTCGATCATGGGACTATGTTATAATCGATCAGGGGACGTTTTTATGCTCAATATGGGGACTTTGATATTCTTGGCCTGGAGACTTTGTTATACTCGATCAGGGGATTTGTTCTACTCGATTAGGGGACTTTGTTATACTCTTCTAGGGGGCTTTTCTATACTCGATCAGGGACTTTGTTATACTCGATCAGGGGACTTTATACCGACCAGAGGTTTGTTATACAAGATCAGGATCTTTGTTATAATGAATAGGGCCTCTTTGAGTCGATGAGGACTTTGTTATACTCGCCGATCAGAAGACTTTTGTTTATACTCCATCAGGGACTTACTTATACCAGCAGGGGGCTTCGGTTATACTTGATGAGGACTTGTTTGCAATTTCCATCAGGGACTTTTGTTATACTCGGCCAGGGACATTTTTATACTCTGACCAATGGACTTGTTATACTGATGAGGGCCCTGTGTTATACTCGATCAGGGGACTTTGTTATACTCAAGCAGGGGACTTTGTTATACTCGATTAGGGGACTTTTTTATATTCGACCAGAGGAATTTGTTATACTCGATTAGGGGACTTTGTTATTCTCGACCAAAGGACTTTTTTATACTTGACCAATGGACTTTGTTATACTCAATGAGGGGCCTTTTGTTATACTCGATCAGGGGACTTTGTTATACACGACCAGGGGACTTTGTTACACTCGATCAGGGGACTTTTTATACTCGACCAGAGGACTTTGGTATACTCGACCAGGGGATATGTTATACTTGATCAGGGGACTTTGTTATACTCAACCAGAGGACTTTGTTATACTCAATCAGGGGACTTTGTTATACTCAATCAGGGGACTTTGTTATATTCGATTAGGGGCCTTTGTTATACTCGATGAGGGGACTTTGTTTTACTCGACCAGGGGACTTTGCTATACTCGACCAGGGGACTTTGTTATACTTGATTAGGCGACTTTTTCATACTTGATCAGGG